>NC_133896.1:36913797-36994502 GCF_964199755.1 Larus michahellis | reverse complement strand
TGAATGCAGACATGTGCTGCTGCTAGCTGGGTTGGTGTGAGGGACCCAGCTGGAGCCATGTGCCCCCACTTCTGGTACACAGACATGGGTGACATGCCCTGGGGCAGCGTGGGGGGCATGGGACCTGCTGGGGCACTGCCCCAGCAAGTGGGCCAGCAGTGAAGGCTGAGACTAAACCAGCAATTCTGCAGTGTAGCTAAGTGGGGTTTTGCACTCCAAAGCACAGCCCGGTGCTCTTTTACTCAGCAGTGTGGAATTGTGCATGCATGCACCACAAAAATTTACTGGGAATGTCCATAGGAGACGTAGCTGGTTGCTTAGAGATTGCAGAGGTGTTCAGTCCTTGCCCTGTGGGAAGTCAAAGAAGCTCTGGCTGGCTTCCAGACATTCATGTCGATATTACTTACCTCCCAGAAAGCTTTTTTTGTAGTATAAATTGTGCAAGGTGTGGTCTGAAACCTCTAGATCATGGGGAACTGGATAAAGCACTCTTAGCTACCAGCAGATGATGGGCATGGGGATATAGGATGAGAGGCCAGCAGCCTGACTGGCAAGGGGCAGCCAGGGAGCTTCCGAGTTGAGCTGGGAGCCTGCTCCTGAGGGGACTGAGCATGCCAAGCATTTCACTTCACTTCTGCAGAGAGCTGGCTGCAGCCCTGGACTCCCTAGCAAGGTGAGTCATCGGCTTTTAGATGGTGTTTCTTGACAAGTCGTTTTCCCAAGCTGAAGGGAGCAGAACTGGAAAATCAAGGAGAGAGGTTGAGGCAGACTTCCCAGGGTCATGTCCCACTCTTTCCCAAGCATGTTGCTAGGGCAAACACCACTCTCTGTCTCAGAGCTGCACAGGGGAACTGCTCCTACTTGAAAATCGATTCCTGTAGCTTGATGGCGCCCCATTAAGCAATATGGGAAACCAGGGAATAGAGACATTGTAGTTGCGTTTTCATTTTGGGACCAACTAATGAATAATGTCACCACTGTTCCTGTGCTGCTGCTGTTTCCCCTAATGGCATACAGATTTAATAATGTTAATGGTCTTCTACCTAAAATAGGATTTACTGGGATTAAAGTCAGTTTCTGCTCAGGATGTATAGGCTATGTTTTGGCCACGACAAAGGAATATACTGTGGTTGACCTCAACTATGTTCTTAAAAGGGGTGTTCAAACTTTGCTTCTACAGATGAATTGTATCCTCTGAGAATAATATATATATGAATATGAATAATATATATATGAATACATATAAATATGAAGAACGACTGAGTGAGCTGGGGTTGTTTAGCCTGGAGAAGAGGAGGCTGAGGGGAGACCTTATCACCCTCTACAACTACCTGAAAGGAGGTTGTAGAGAGATGGCGTCTGACCTCTTCTCCCTGGTGACAAGTGATAGGACGAGAGGAAACGGGTTCAAGTTACGTCAGGGGAGGTTTAGATTGGATATTAGGAGACATTTTTTCACTGAAAGGGTTATTAAACATTGGAATAGGCTGCCCAGGGAGGTGGTGGATTCACCATCCCTGGAGGTGTTTAAAAAAAGGGTAGATGGGGCACTTAGGGACATGGTTTAGAAGTGGCTTTTGTCAGGGTAGGTTAAAGGTTGGACTCGATGATCTTAAAGGTCCCTTCCAACCTCAGCAATTCTATGATTCTATGATTCTATAGAAAAGGGTACAGCTAAAGCAACATGTTTTGAAAGTTAATGTCTTAAAAGTGGAAGATCACAGTTCCTTCAAAACAATTTACAGTTTTGGCTGTACTTATGAAACATCCATACAGTGTAAAAGGAGCAGAAGAGATATTCCTATGCCTTTGATTGTAGACAAGGAGAGACCAGTTTATTTCCCGACTTTGTTTAACTTGCTGCTTGCAACAATTAGTCTGGTAATACAAAGTTTCTCCATCAGCTCGCAAAGCACATTAATAATGTATTTCAATCACAAGATACGCACTCAAAATACGTTTATAAATTAGTTTCACATCAAAGTGTCAAGCTTCCTGCAATTATGTACAGAAAGCTACTAAATCCAAAATCCCAGTAGTGCTGGGATTCATATCAGTAGAAATGACTTTGTTAGAGGACTCTACCGAGGTACAGCATAAAATTCAATACACAAAGTTCAAAACAATTTAAAATTCAATTCTGCGTGAACTGAAACATCACATGTTAAAATACTTCACTGCCCTTCCCTCAATATGTATGTTTAGTACCTTCACAATTTTATGCTGGCTGAATTGATGTTTGCTGATGGAAAAATCACATTTGTTCAATTACACTTTGGGAGCCATGTCTGGTTTTTGGAGTAACACAAATGGTTCAACATGACCCTCTTCACTGTTTGCTTTCTGTTTTTCCCTGGAGCCTTCATTTGCCAATGCTGTGAGGTGGGTATCTAGTAGCATTTTGGTTGTCCGTGTCAGCTGGCAGGCTCTTACTCCTGTATTTTGCTGGCCTAACATTTCCCTCCGCAAACCTACAACCAGCTATAGCATCTGTTTGTGGACAATGAGATGTGCTGCACTTTCATTTTGCTCTACTAGCCCTTCTGCCCTGCCGGCCTGCCTAGCAGAGGATCTGTGTAGGGTGCTCTAGCCAATTGTCCAACACAACAGCCTCCAGCAGTGTGATGGGAATTGGGTGCTGTGTGCTGGAGGTCGAAGGGCCAAGGGGGTATGGGGGGGTTAAATAGCCACTGAGTGCGGTGAATACTGGTTGGCCCAAGGACTTCGTGTTGATGATGGTCGCTGTTCTTACAGGCCACTACGTGGGGAAGTTTTGCATGTGCTGAGGAGAACTGATGCCATCATACATACACGGGGTAACTGACAGTCAAGCTGGAAGTTCCATGTGGAGAAGTGCATTTTAGGAACTTTTCTAAAGCTACTGTGGTGAATAAGTCCATTCCTGTTACCAAAAGAATAGCCATTGTTTTATGGAAACTGGCAAACTAAAGCTGCTGCAACTACAGCAACAAATGCATCTTGAGTTAGAGAAAGCTGCAATGACTGCAACTGTAGGATAAGAATTGTAGAGAAATATTTTATGTTGGCTCTAATAGCAATTACATAATTGCTGTACTTCAGCACACTGTAAAGGCAAGTAGTAAAAAATGCAAAGGTTTCTTAAATTTGTAAGTTTTCAGTTCAACTGTAATATGCTATGTAATTTCTTTTCAACAAAAATGGTTAGGTGAATCATTGGTTATTGCAAAAGAATGAAAAAACTCAGCCCTGTTGTATCTCGTCCTTCACGTATCTGTGAATCATTAAATTATACAGACAAGACTGTTTAGTATAACCTTCACAATGTAGAAGCCTTTTGCAGATAGCACTTCTGTGTTAAAAGTTGTCATTATAGTTCCTTCAGTTGAAAACCGTGGAATTACCAGACCGGATTATACAAATTTTACTTAAGAAATGTAGCCATTGACCATAGAAATGTGTAGTTATCGGGAAGAGGGGATTTTTGAGTGGCAAGTCTAATGGAATGAAAAAATGAACAAATACATTTTTTCTAAAAGATTTTTAGGTGGGGTTAGTCCACAGCAGTTGCTATCAGAATAGCTCAGTACAGAAAGTAGTCAGAGATGTCCTGGAGGCCTGTTAAAGGTGGCTCACATGTCTGAACTTGACAATTTCTCCCTGGATTTATTGCAATGGCAATTGAATATTGCCATTTCTGCTCTTTGTCTCCCTGTTGCATCCTCCCCGCACCCCACAGTGTCCCTTGGCACTGCCCTGTTCACGAGATGATGTGCCCTGGCTGCCAGTATGGTCCTTCTTTGGCTTTACCTTGTCTCCATATTTGCCTTGTTGGCTGGAAGCCGTTTTGCATTGCTCTGTCAGAAGACGACACTTTGTGCTTATGTAGGTGTCTTCATACTAAGGACCAGTGTTTTGAAATGAGTCACTTCTAAGTTAGATGCCTACAGTGTGATACTGTGTCAGTTGTGTGGGCTAGACACCTGGTGGTGTCATCTGTCAATGCTTCTGCCTGATGGTCTGGATCCTGTCCGAGAGAAAATGTGGGTTTAGATGGAACTGTTTGGTGAGCACTCTCATGGGAAACTCATGGGTCTGTGTTACAGGCATGAAAAGGAGAGAGAGAGGGTGCGGTTCAGAAAGCGTGGGAATGCCTGGCCAGAGGTTGACTTTTATGGTGGCAATGCTGACTTTTGTGATGAGAAGGGGGACAGATGTGTGATGTACATCTGTGTGTTTTGTCCATGTATGTATGATACCTCAAAAGCGCTCTTTCTTCTCTGATCTCTTCCCTTGGCCCTCCTCTTTCTTGTCACCCAAATATCCTATTTCTTCTTCCCAAAGTCTGGAAATACTACTGAATTTTTCTAGTAAGCATGTGTGAGCAAGAACAAAAAAAAAGACAAATTCACAGGCCTGCCAAAGACAAAGCAAAACAAGTGCTTTAAGAAAAAGATTTATCCTCAACGCACACTCTTTCACTCAGGACTCTAGGGGAAAGTTCATCCTAAGACCCTCTCAAGCACAGAAATCTGCATGAAAGAAGAGGGATCTATGTAGCCGATTCCTAAATCTTCGATAAAATGGATCACACCTTACAAAATGCTTATTTTGCTCTATTGACTAGAGAGGGATCCAAAGGCTTTCCTAGCAATCCTGAAATCAACCATACCAAATAAGATTGCCTATTCTTCATTCAAAAGAGTGTGAAATGGGTGCAGATGGCCCATTGGCACTTGCATCTGTTGCCCGAAATACAGAAGAACAGGTCAACTCTGGTTTAGCAAATGAAGTTCTTACATCATAGGTCTTGCCAAATGGATTGCTAAAACACTTAATGACTTAGGAGTTAACAGTAATAAAAATAGATTCAATAATCCAGACATCAGCAGAACCTTCTCTAGGAATGGAAAAAGGATGTCTATAATTGAATACACAAAAGTATTTTTAATAAGGCTTGAATATTACCAGCAGGTTGTTGAAATGGTTTTGAAATCCAAAACAAGTTGGATACCAACACCAGTAGGGAATTATGCACTTTAATGCCTGAATTGTTACTCACTGCCCACTAGCTATATATCTCAAACTAACGCGTGCTTTACAAGCCTTTAGAAGTGTTTGAGATTTGAAAGTTACAAGCAATGGTACGGAAAGGCAGTGCTCACTGTTAGTACCATGGCAGATAAAAAAATCTTCCCTGTGCATTTAGGACAAATTTTTTTATGCTATGTGATTTTCTGTAAAATTCACTAAAACTTATAAAGGTTTCTTTCAGTTTCCCCACAACAGCTTATTACTGTTGCTGTCTTATCTTAACCTTTAATTAGGAAGAAAACAGCAACCTAAATTGCTGTAATGTGCAATGGAAAGGAAGCGTTTTCGGCATGAAGATGTAAGGAAAGAAGAGCTCCTTGTGCGTTTTTAAATGGAGCACATTGTGACCTCCTCCAGCACGCCAGTGTTATGCAGGGCAGGCGATGCCTGTGCATATTCAGTATCGAGCTGTAACAACTTCATTTGCTGTGTATAAGAGATTTGTTACAACTTTCTAAAGTCTGTAACATACAGTCCCATAGAGATGGGAGGCAGGTTTTACCTGTAAAATGAAATGAAGATTTTTGGCTTTTAACATGGTTTGTGGTTTAATAAAGAAGTCTGATTCAGTATTAATATATTCTGTGATACTACTAAAAAATAGATTTGTATCTTCGTAGTCTGACATCTGACAATGTCTAGACAAACTTTTATGTTCTTGTTAACTTTCTCTCATATAAAGACTTAAATTTGATGCTTATACTGTATTAATTTTAAGCTAATTGTGGCCTGTCATAACTCAGCTGTATTTGCTTATTTGGTAGCTTCTTGTAAGATAAATACCATCATTTTTTTATCGCTTCTAATAAAACCTTTAATTTCCACTTTTTATGGTTCTGGGTGACTAGCTGTTTTTGTCTGGGCTGAGGAGAGAAAGATGCCTGGGGGATACTGGGGACGTCTTGGGGTCGGAATAATTCTGGGGCCCTGCAGCAGGTGAGAGGAGGCCTGAGGCTGTCTCAGGTATCTACCAGGGGTGCAGCAGACCAGCAGGAGATGGGACCATGGGACCAGCTCTTCCCTATGCACTGGTTAATGGGATGCTGGCTGGTGCGGTTCAGCTTGGAGGATGGTTGCTAAAGGAACAGGGGAAGGAATGAGGAGGAGTAAGTGAAGAGTCCCTGTTGCTTTCTTTGAGCACCCATCAGCATTTCAGATTTCAATGTTCTGCTTGTCTCCCATCTGCCAAAAGCCAGTTAGCGGTTTCCTGGACAAGGGAGATGACATGAGCAAAACCAGTTTGCTTCTTCCACTTGAATACAGTGGACACTGCGGGAGCTGACATTAAGTCACGTTTCTGCAAGTTGTGGCAGCCCTGGAGGAGTGTAAGCACTGGTGTACTTCTTGCCTCCATGGCCAAACCCCAAATTCAGTGCAGGCAAGGCAGTCAGGGCTGGCTTCAGCAGCTGAGACCTTCACAACATCTTGCAGTGGGTGCTTTCTTCCTGGTGATTCCCAGGAAACAGATGTCAGAGGGATTATCACTTCAGCCGCACAACCACAGTCCAAGTTCTGAGTCTTGACAAACTTAACAACTAATCCATAGAGTTTCCCAGTGATTTCTGGCTGGGATTCATCCGCCATAACTGAGGCACTCAGAGATGGCCCCCTTGAGTGGTCCTCTGCATTCCTCTGCTGTGTGCGCTGGGTTGAACAGCAATTCCTCCACATATTCACAGGGACCTGTCCTAGTTCCTCATCTCTCTGATGGGACTCCTTTCAGTCTTATCTGTGCCTAGGTAACGTATTATGCCTGCAAAGTGGTATTACACGCAGTCTGTGACAGTGAAGGTCCGCACAGGCTGCTTTTCACCCAGGCCAAAGATATCCCTCCAAAACAAAACCAGGGATGAATTCTCATAGAGGACAGGCAGCCTAGACCGTATCAGTGTAGTGCAGTCCTGGAAAATGCTCAGGGGATATTTCTTCACTACCTCAGACTGCAATTCAGCATTACAACTCTTGCTGCGTGATTGAGGTTGGACACAGGAGTAGCTGGGGTGAAGGACATGGACCCTGTCTAGCTTCAATTCACTGTGTGACACTCTTTTCAGAATAAAGCATGACCGGTTCATTGGCTGTGGCTGCACTTGCCTTCTCACAGCTGCTGCTGTAAAACTGCAAGCAGCAAAGTGAGCCTCTTTCCTTGGATGGTGGCAGCCCGCTTGGTTTTGTGACCCTGGATATCTTCTCAGGGGTTTTTCCACTCATAGACGTTTACTCTCAGAAGCCCACTTCTCTCCCAGTGGTCTCTATTCTCATTTTCCTTCTGTCCCTTGGTATTGTCCATGGCCAGAGGGATTTCCCAGGTGCTCCACACAGTGTCTGTTGTTTGTCACATACTTATGTCTTGGCTGAGGATGTGACCGAGCTCCTTGTGGCAGCCATAGGGCACCCTGCTGCTCTTGGTCATAGCCTCAGGGCACTAGCCACAGCCCTGTCTAGTTTGCAGACCTCTACAGGGGGGTCTTCATTTGCGCTGAAGTAGTATACTAAGTAGAGCCTTACCTTAGATTCTGAGTAGGCCCATTACTCCAAGATGGAGTTGGGAATGCAGGAGGCACCGTCTGAGAAAGATGACCTCTGAGAAGGCATTTGGCTAATTGACAGTGCCATGCTGTTTTGGGGTTTGCTTAAATTAAACTCTTAGGTGCTGAGATGATTGAGCCAGGTAATTAGAAAACAAGTGAGGAGATGGCCAACACTGAAAGAAAAGACTGTGTATGTAGCCCAAAGTCATGTGTCAGAAATGATAGCACCATTCAGGGAAGGCAGCTGGCATGGAGAAGAGGTCGAGTCAGGGAATGAGAAGGATGTTTACTACCTATTTTGGTGTTAACTGCATTGGTGTAATTATCTCCCTTCAAAATGAGAGCTTCTACTCTGTATTACAATACCAAACTCATAAATATCTTAGTATAACTTCATGCCCTGGTTCCATTACTGGCAGCTTTATGAGAATACTCCTTTCTCCCTTGAATCAACTTCCATATTTCTTGAATGATTTAGGGAGGTGGTCAGTGCTCCAATGATCATGTGAACTTCCACATGCTGTGTGACAATTGTGCAATGGCATCTATTTTTAAACAGCATTTCTTATACATTTTGCAGGAAAACAGCATTCTCCAGCTATCTGCCCCATTCAGAAACACTTTGGTGTTGTTAGCTGCAGTAATTCCTGTGTAACCTGGGTGATTTATACAGTTTGTCAAGTTACTGGATTTGCCCAAAGGGAAAACATTCAAGAAGGTACTTTTAAGGATGCAGTTTTACAACTGGCCTAACTTAATCTAAGACTGCTTTGCTAACATAAGCGGCAGATCCTTGGCTAGAAGGGCTGGGGAGGGTGAAGCTGCCCCTTTGGATGATGGTGGTTTTTGATGACCTGGTTCAAGACAGGGCACAGTTTTGCCATTTCACTAGGCTTAACTGCACAGATGAGAAGAGCAGACTTACCTTCTTTGGTTTCATTTATCCCATCATTCACAGTCGAAGCACAAGAGGATTTCTTTGACATTGTGCTCTACAGACATAAAAATAATGTGCACAATTTTTTCTGTTCTTTTTCTCTTCCAGGAGTTCAGGTAGAATTTCATTTTATTATAATCAGCATGTTAGATGTAATAGCTTGATAGTTTTCTGCCTTCATCTGTGTTCCAAAGGTTCTTGTCTGATCAATATTCTTCATAATGCAACATTCCTTTATCTGTCTACTATTTATCACACAATGGAGCTCCTGTGTAATTAGGTGCTCTAGTTATGTCACTTAATAGTCTTTAACCATTCTCTATTTTTCCCTCTTTTACTTCACAGCTTTTACTTTTATCTTGTGCGTGAAAAATCCTATGATATGTGATGTGAACAGACTGTGTGATCATATGGACTTTTTTTATATTTGATCGATGTAACAAATCAATGACCATTTGTTACATGAGGAACGGCTGAGGGCACTGGGGTTGTTCAGCCTGGAGAAAAGGAGGCTGAGGGGAGACCTTATCGCTCTCTACAACTGCCTGAAAGGAGGGTGTAGCGAGGTGGGGTCGGTCTCTTCTCCCAAGTAACAGGTGGTAGGACAAGAGGAAACGGCCTCAAGTTGCGCCAGGGGAGGTTTAGGATGGATATTAGGAAAAAATTCTCCACTGAAAGAGTTATCAAGCATTGGAACAGGCTGCCCAGGGAAGTGGTTGAATCTCCATCCCTGGAGGTGTGTAAAAGATGTGTAGATGTGGGGCTTAGGGACATGGTTTAGTGGTGGACTTGGCAGTGCTAGGTTGATGATTGGACTCAATGATTTTAAAGGTCCCTTCCACCTTCCAACCTAAATGATTCTATGATTCTATGATTTTATGTGTCAAATCAATTTAAAACCTTCTTTTTTTTTAATATATCAGTATTTTGTACTTTAGAATTTAAAAAAACTGGAACTGTGGCTGAACAGCAAAACAGGGCAGCCAAAACTTTCTGTTTGCAAATATCTATTTTTGGATTAACAGAGGCAAAAGTACTTAATGCTTTTCTACACTGCTTACAGGTGAAGGCTTGCATGATTACCTTTTTTTTACTTTCTTATAAAAGTTATTCTTGTAGATGTAATTTGTATATTGTGTTTGTATGCCATTTATTTTTCCCAAAACTGTATTGATTTCCCACTGTTTTTCTGAAAGAACTGACTAGAGCCACAGCTAAAGTAGAAGAGGAGAGCAAAGCTATATGTTAGCTATTACAAAAACTTGATTTGAAGAGGAAAGTTTTTATATTTTATAAGGCATGATTAAATTTCTTGTGACTCATTTTCAGCCTGAAGCTTTTTAAGCAGACTGATGTGAAGTCTGACTGAATGCTTTCAGTCTTCCTTGTAGGATAAAATAGCATCTCCAATAAATGTGATATGGATTAAAGAGGGGCTGGTTTCACTGCATTGTCCTAAACCCCAGCTAAAGCCTTGCTATAAGGGCAAAGCCCAAATATAAATAATTTCCCTACTTTAGTAGGAAGTTAGGTTTGGGAGGAGGAGGGAGAGTTAATTGTCAGTAACCTGTTTTTCATGGACGTCCCACTAATTTAACTCCAAAGGTTTCAATAAAACAAGCATTAAGAGAAGTTGTTGGCCCCAAGTCAGGAGTAGTAAGTAAAGTGTGCACAAAGAGATGGTACGTATAGGCCTGAAAGACCCCTCTAGGTGAAGAGCATTTTCCTATTAAGTTAGCATTTTCCTGCTAAGGAAGAAACGAGGGTTTTCTGCACATCTCATTTTTCAACCTACATGTCTGCTTACCCATGGTAGTTCCAAGAATCTAACAAATGATGAAAACAGGGAATGCCCGTGTTCTGTTTCCAGTCATGCCTTAATTTAGAGATTGTACGGTTGTTCATAAAGCTTGCTTTAAGGGTATTCACAGAGGTTCACACAGTTAAACAACTGAGGTTATTTCCAATGTCCCTAAGCTTTCTTCCTCCACAGACTGCCACAGTTACCTAGAAGACTTAAATTCTGGGACATAATGTTCTCCTTGAGCTGTGGGAACTCTTGGCTGTTGGCTCTGTGCGCTGGTGGCTAGAAGAGCAGTTCTTACAAGCATTGCCAATGGGTACAAGTTATTTGCCAGGCACTGGAGTGGACAGGGAAATCATCAGGAAGGTTATGAAGCAAATGGTATACCTTGTGTATTCAGCCTGAAAGGCAGCCTAGGTGTGTGCAAGTTGAGTCTGTCCTCCTCTGGGTGCCATTCTTAACTTCCAAAAAACCAAGCTTGTGCATCTTCTGACAGCTTATAAACCACCATACCTTATAAACTGCCTGTTATATGGATGGGGTTGTAAGACTATGGCTGTCCAAATGTACGCCAAGATGTATTCTCCTGGCACTATGCACTTTGCCTGAATTACAGGCTATTGGGATGACGAGCCATCTCTTTTACTCATCCTACGCATCTTCTTTCTCTTGCATAATATATATGTACACATTGCCCATGGTATGCCTACTTTTCTGACATGCAACATGAAGTAACACTACTTTTTTGTTATGAATAGTCTATGTTTTACAGCGCATACGCATAATGAGCTGTAGTTTTACACCCATATGAATTTTGGCTTTACAAAGTAGGGGCCTCTCAAGCTGAGCCCGTAATTGACCTAGTACAGTAGGATGTGCACTCTTGGCATTATATTACAGAATTTCAGTGCTGCAAAGACATTAGCACCTGGTGCAACAAGGATTATTTAGGCTTGAGTTCACTTAAATGCCTTTCCTGAGGGCGTATCAAGGGAATGAATTGAATGATTCACTGGTAGGCAACTATCAATAAATACTAATGGAAAAATATAACAGTGGTGGGAAGAGCAAACAAAAGATCCTTTTTAGGAATACAAGTTGCTGAGTGAAAGAATATTTTTCAATAGGCAGCCAGCTTTAAATTGGTGCTGATTCCCAAGTGAAAGATAGTATACACTAGAGCTGCTGGATTAAATGACAGGTCTCGGCTTCAATTCACAGTAATGTATTGGTAGTAATATAACTGGTATGTGCATTCACACACGCTAGAATGGCAGTGTTATGAAACATTCTTGGTGTGGTTTTATTGGAAATGTATTAAAAAGGGAAAAGACCCTGTTCTGCCTGAAACCATAGGTCTCCTTTCCAAAGGGACATGTCTCCAAATTCAAAGTCTCCCAGTCTGTTACTGGAATCCATCTCTTGCTACAGAGATCTTTGGCCATGCTGTCTACAATAGACTTCTACCAGATGTACCTTGTCCCTCATGGCCATGCTTTGCCAAACTCATTATGCCTAGAAGACCAGCCACTATATTAAATCATAGCTGATGGTGTACAGAACCCCTAACCTGGGGGCTCAGAGGGATGTAGCTATTTGCTTGTTTGGCATGGAAACTTTCTGAACCAATTGTTGCAAGAAAGAATGAATCTTACTGCTTTTAAACTTATCTTGCCAGATTGTCACCAAGAGGGAAAAATCTCTTATAATGCTTTTGCCTGACCATGATTATGGCTATCTTTGTACTCACCACTGAATTTTCTTTCTGTAACCCAGAATGTACGGGTGAATGAGCTAGGAATATCCTTTTTCCTTTTTTAAATCAGTGCATCACAGTAACTTCTTTAAATGGATCCTAGAAGGAAGTCTGCACACCAGAGAACCCCCTTCTGTGCTTTTTGTAACATCGATGTATTTTTCAGCTCTTGCTGTTATTTGAGTTTTGAGAGGTTGCTGCAACAGCCACAGTTGAACTGCCTCCAGAGAGCTTGGGGCCTTTTCCTTTGGGTCTTCCTTCTCCCTGAGCACATCCTGAGTTCACCCAAACCCACTCTTGGCAAGTTGCTTCCAGCAAGGTGGGAAAGGGAAAATACCTTGTACTCACTGCAGTCTTTTGTAATAGCGCTGCCTCATCCTTGTAGGACTCTTCCTTCTGACGTAGCATCCCTTGCACACTGCCAGCCTTGTCTTGTCTCCATGAACCAGCCAACAAATTTTCAGGAGTATCCTCCTTCAGCAGTCAGGCTATGTCTGCAGTCGCTATCACAGTAACCTGACCTGTCCTGGCATCATATTTTACCCAGAGTAGACAGGGAAATGCATAGACAGGCAAAGAAGTCCATGTTCTTTCATTGACAGATGAGGCCAAAGAAGGCCTTGTACATGTCACTTGAACAACAAGGAAAATACCTCTACACTTTTTTTTTGAGAACTTGCCTTTTGTCTTTCAGGTTGGTTGAGTCCCTCCTGAATAGCTGCCCTTTTATCATTAATATACTTAGTCGTGGTGATCCTTTCTGATGACTTATTGTAGTCTGAAAAATGTAGGCTCTGGAGCAACCCAATGGGACTAGGATTTATTTGGTTGTTAGATCTGGAGGCAAATGGCTGAGCCTGGAGCTGAAGATAAGCAAATGTCACCTGGGTGAAGGCATAGTGGTTGATTCAGCTAGGACTGGATTACCTGATCACTACGGATGTTTCACCTACTTGTTGTTGAGAGCACATGCTTGCCCTTGAAGGCAAGATTTTTCCAGAATACACAGGCAGGACAATGCCAAAGTCATTACAGGGAATCTGATTGGTGAAAGCAAAACTCCAGACAGCAAAACTTACCTGCCAGTGACAGATGATACCTGTACATAGCACTGGGGGACTAAAAGTACTTCTGCACTGCCTCATGGCTTGGCTGGAGCTCAACAAAATAAGCATTAGTGCTACTGCTGCATGCTTGATATGACAAAATGCTGCTGAAGTGCAAAACGAAAGAATTACTGGCTAGGCAAAGAGTAAAGTGTAATAATATGTCTGGCTGTTCAAGGTCAGCAGACAGACAACAATTCCAAGTACGGCTGGGGAGAGCACTGAAAGTGTTTTTAACAAGGGGCCATAGAATTAACTGTTTTTCCTGGTGGGGAGTGGGGTTTGATTTAAATGTCTTCTTACAACAACCATTTACTGACCCATCAGAAGCTGTGGCATTCCCCAGTAAATCAGCTGTGAAGCTGAACATTGTGGCCACAAACAGATAAAAGGGAAAAGTAAATGGAGAGGGTACTAAACATTCTGGGGCACTAGGCATCATTAAAAGTGAAAAGCGTTTGTTGACTCTAAGCTTAGCCGTGCTTTCCATCTTTACACAGAGGAGTCCTAAGGATATCTGACACGGCTCTGCCTTGTGTCAAGGAAGATATACTGCTCTCTGAAAACTGACTTGTGCACAGGGTACAAAATGTGCTGGGAAGGGGATGTATTTCCTCCAATGTGGTCAGTTTTCTGTTCACGCTGGTGGTCACTAGTGCAGGGGGGACTCAAAGCTCAGTCCTTTACAGAGCCGTGGCGTGCTACATCCTGACCACGCCTCACCCGTCCAGAACACGTGAAAGAGAGCTCCTGTGATACATCACAGCTGAAGCTTTCCCTTTGACATTCCCCCCTGGTTCTGGACCTTGGTTTAAGTTTATATCAGAGCAGAGGTGTAGGGGGACCCACGTTTATGGGGGCAGGCATAGGTTTGGGAGTGGGTTAATTGACATTGTTGACCCTACTAACACCACCTCCAACAGTGGAGTTCGAGTTAGCACCAGAGTGCTCATCGCTTCACCAAGCAGGACATTATGGTGTGGTTACTGAAAGATTGTTACAACAAACATGACCAACCCTGCCCCTTTCCATCTTCCACACATGCAGTTGAGGCCTTGTGCCTTTCTGGGAGGGAGTCTTGCAGGATGTTAAGGTTGTTTTTACGAGCCTAAATCAGAGTTGTGTGTCTGCCTGTGGTTGCCATAGTTGCATTTATTTCCTAGGCCCTTCGATGAAGATAAGGCCTGTGTCCACTGGGAAAGTTTCACGCATTTTTGAATGTTGCAGCCCTAAAACCTAGCAACTGCTTTACAAAAAAGTTAGCAAAGCTTCTGTAGCTTTTACAAAATTTTTAGCTAATTGGTGATTAGAATAAAAACCATCAAATGACAAATTTTAGACAAAGCTTTTTTGTCATACATTAAATAGTTTTTTTCAATGCTCTGTTTCTTTCAATCTATTTTGAGGCTTTTGTGTGTTTTTTTTTTAATTCAGCACCCTTTCAGCAGAAACCACTGAAAGCATTCCCCCCTTCATGTTTTAGGCTGATCTTCCTTTCTGAACCTTCTTTTTACTGATTGAAGTAATTGAAGCATTTCAGTGGGAAGCTTACTGTATCTGTAGCTCTCACCTCCATTACTTCCCATCACAAATGTCCTCTTCGTATCATTAAAAAAAATGAATTTTTCTCAAGAAGGGCTTAAGGTAGAAAATGTCACTTACGTACATAAGTATCATCAATACCTCACAAATCCTTGTCTAGTGAGTGAAAGCGGGAGGAAAGCTGTCATTAACAACAAACTAAATGCAAAATTGGCATTGACTTTACTGAAATGGCGAATAGCATAATAATTGGGCAGAAGATAAGCCAATTGACGTAAGAATATTCCAGAGAAATGCTTCTGTTCTTTCCAGTCCTCTGCTCATCCACTCCAGCCCTGACCTATGCAGCACCAGTTCAGGAGCCACTGAACATCTGGTGGTTGATAAACTGCATGATTTGTGTCTGAGCATATAATTCTCTTCATCTGGGTAATGCTATACATGCGCAGTTGCAGCACAAGGATTGTGCGCTCCAGATTCAGTGACCGTTTTTTCCTCTGTGATTTCTGTATCTTCATTGAAAACTTCAGGATTCTCCTCCCATTCTGAGCAGTTCCACACAGGCTTTTGAGGAGGCCCACAGCAAGTGAAGACAGAAGGGGGTATAGTGCGGGACTAGCTAAGGGGAACAGAAAAGAGTTTGTGGGGAACATCTTGTCCCTGGGAGCTCTAGTGAAAAGGCCAAAAGGTGCTGTTCACTGATGGTATCTGCAGAGGCCAAACCTACTATTACAAGGCATTGCAGCAGTGAAGGTAGGACCCTATGTGATACAATCTGCTGGGTCCAGGTGCTCACAGAATTTTGAAGAGTTTTTGCACATTCAGCACTTATCCAGGCTACTGATGTATGGTCTCCAGCTGCCTGGAGGAAAAGTGGTAGGAACAAAGCTCAGAAAAGATGACCGCTCTGCATTCTCTGCCTTTTACTTCAATTCAGCTGTCATGTGGAAGGAGGAATCTGGTCCAACCACCACAGAGGCCTTGACAAATGCATTGTCCACTCTCAATGGCCAGCTCCCCCATCCACCCAGGAAGCTCTGCCTCCCTCTCGTACAATGGTGACTGTGGCCTACAATGTCTTTCTTTCTCGCCACAGGCCACAGGCCTTGTACCTCTTGCTGAGGTCTTGAGAAATTGAGATCTTTTCACACCCCAATGTTCAGCTTCTGATCTGATGCATGCTGGGCTCATAGGTCCCTGAGCTGACCTGGAAGGGGCTAAGTTCCCACATAAACAGGAAGAGATCCAAAGAACCAACCTGTCCTTGTCACTTTCCCTGCAGCAAGCTGTCCTCCAGACACAGAGATTGGAGCTAGAGGTGAAGATACTTGGTGATATCCTAGCATTGCTTATCTAGTCCCAATTTTAATATCCTCTGTTGGTTATATTTGAATGTGATAAATTTGCTACCTATTACTCTGAATACATTGTTCCTTTGCTAGGCACAAAGTTTATATGTAGTTTTGTCCAATTCCATAATTTCCAGGCTAAATATCTATGGGCTTTGAGTCATTTCAAAGCAACATACAGACGGTCCTGTTCCTGACCCAGATGCATGTGCTCGGCACACGTTGTCATTAGCACTCATGAAAACACACACAATCAACATGCAATTGATTGGGCTAAAAATCAAATACAGGGGGAAAATTATCCTTTTCTCTTTCTGTTGAATGACCCTATTGTCTTCTGCAGGCTGGCAGGAACTGAGTGACAAGTTGTGCTTCCAAAAAGGATTTAAAACTAAGCCTCTGAGGAATAAAAGGGAAGGTTCTCACATGGAGAAGTGGTCGGTTAAAAATAAAAACAGAGAGTTGGAATAAGTGGTCAATTTTCACAATAAGTTATTACAGGCCCATTGGTACCTTTATTGTCTCGGTTATTCACTGTGATCTGGAAAAAAGTGTGAGGTGGCAAAGGCCTCTGAAGACATTATACAGGACAGACATTACACGTAAATGTGATGAATTCCAAAAGAACATTGTGAGATTGAACGACTGAGTGATAAAAAGGCAGATGAAATTCATTACAGACGCACACAGAAAAAACAGTGGTGAATTCGCATAGGTGGTGGTGGGCCCTGAACTGGAACAAGGTTTTTGCCTTACAATGATTCTAGAAGACTATTAGCTTAACTATTAGCTACCAGGATCGGTCAAAAACCACTTGAATGTTAGGGTGATTAGAAAAGGAACAGAACAAAACAGCTATTCCACTGTAAAATGATGGTGTGCTTTTATCTGAAATGTTATGTTTCTGTTCTTGCATTTCCAAATGGGTGATACAAATGGAAAAGTTATAGAGAATGATCAAAATACAGAATATATTTTATACAAGGAATGACCAAATTGACTGGAAAAGAACAATCAGGGGATGAGATATTACAGAAGATTCTGACATCATGAGTAGCATTGAAGAAACTTTCCTTCAGCATCTGTTTTAATACAAAAATGGAAGGCACTGAGAGAAACCAGTCAGTGGTATGTTCAATATAAAGTAGAGTCCTGGGTGTGTTCTTCCCACATAAGCAAGCAGCAGATGCCTGCCCACCCTAGAAGTTTATGGAGTTCAAATGGCAACTGGACAAAACTTATGAAAGAAGAACCACTGACAGCCATTAAATATGTTCATCTCCTCTGGGCGAGCAAGTCCTTATTCTTCAAACTGCTGGAGAGTGGGAAAATGTTTGGAAAGTACAATTACAGGCTTTTACTCTTTGGGTGTTGGCAATTAGCAGTGATAGGGTATGGACCCAGATGGCCCCTTGCTCTGACCAGCAGAGCCATCCTGATGTTAGCCTTTTGCAAGGTGGGGCTGTGAGAGGAGCGGACAGAGAAGACCTGGTCCATCGGGGTGCAGGACAAGCTACCAAAAAGGAAACCGGCCATCTGGCTTGGAGAAATGGCTTCTCGGAGGAAACAGAAGGGGCCCTTTGGACATCCAATGTAGGAGAGATTAATTTTGCATGAAATTGGGAAGATATCTCCCATTTTTTTTACAGAATAATCACACATTAAAAAATAAAAAAAAGGTAAAATAGAGCAAGCTGCCACACAATATCTGCTTTAACTAGAATGACTCTTTGATCTCTTTCTGAGCTTATATGAAAGATACAGTACTTCAGTCATGGCAGCAGCCTATTTTTTTTAGCACGATAGAAGTCTCCACTTCATAATCTGCTTATGCAGGGGACAAGGTGTTTTATGACTATTAGGCCATTTATCGTGCCATGAAGAGGAATTAAAAGAAAATCACTTAGAATTTAAATATTGTGGAAAAAAAGAGCAGAATTGTGGGGACTAATGAATGTTCAGAACATCATGTATTTGCAGAGCAACAACAAATTATTTTATAGTTCCTGTTTAAGGTGCTTGCAAGCTTTGCTTAAAACTCTTTGAGAGCTGAGTCACATACAATGGAAATGACAAATAGGTACTGGGGAAAAGATCATTAGAGAATGTGCTTCTAGCCAAACTCTGCCTAGCCTTGTAAGTAGGGAAGGCAGTCTGAAAACAGGAGCACAGGCCAGCAAACCTGAAGGGTAAGAGATGAGTCGATCTCTCTGCCACTAAACTACTATCAGAAAATCTCTTGTCAGTATTAGAGTTGGGGCTTCCAGATTTTTGGAAAAAAGCCTGACATCAGGTGTGACAATTAATGCTTCTTCCAGCCTTCATCTGTGTACTGCTTCTGTGCCTAACCTGGGGAGAGCAGCTGAGAAAACTTGTGACATGGTCATTGTAAGCAAAGAGAAATTGCAACTGACCTCTCCAACATAACAGCAGCAGCAAATGGAAGAATTTAGCAAAATGATTGTTATCTCTGCTTTCTTTTTGACCCAGAGCCTATATAAGTGTGCCCCCTTCTATCCCACACAGTGCTGCAGCTGCATACCCTCCCCACATGAAGTATTTGCAGTAAGGAAACAATGATGCTGCGTTGCCTTTAATACCAAGGATTTTCACAGTCAGTACAAGCAACTAGAGGAAAAATTAGTAAGATAAATGGACAGACCAAGGCAGAAGGCTAAGCTATTTTAGCCTGTTTTCATAATATGCCTTATAACCTGTGCAGATGGCTACCTGGGACTCATAGACCGTTGATCTGCACAAACTCCTGTTGTGCTTTCACACACAAGAGAGGAAGTTAAATGTGGGTAGGCTTGACATGGCATGTGAACCTACTGTGCCTCTAAATGAGATACATGTGTTAGTACGTATATAAATGAATCAGAAGCCTTTAGGTTGAAAGAGACCTTTTGAGATCACCTGGTCCAACCCACCTGGTCAAGTAGAGTCATCTAGAGCTGGTTGCCCAGGACCATGTCCAGTCAAGTTTTGAACCTTGTCAAGGATGGTGACTCCACAACCTCTCTGAGTAACCTGTTTGAGCGCACTCACAATAAAAAGTGTTTTCTTGTGTCCAGAACAGCCCCATTATTGCAGCTCGTGGTGCCATGTCACGGGTTTCTGTGTGTTTGGTGTGTGTTTTGCTGCAGTGCATTTGTTTTGTATCCAGTAGTGCAGGTGTTTCAAATATAAACACTTGTGACTGACCTATATTGAGCTCTTGCATGTGTCCTCCTGCAATAAGTCAGCAGGTAATTGCTCTGCTGGCAGACAGCGCAGGGAGCAGGTGATCTGGAGAAAAGGATCTCAAATTTTTATGCCAGGTAGATAGCTTACCACTTCATTTCCAAACTTCTCTTGAATCATTCATTTGTCTAGAGATTGATTGATATATATACATATATATGTGATATTCTCAGTAGGAAGTTTCTTTCCCCCAGAAAAATTTCACGTTAGTAAATCATGCTTGATTTTTATTTCCTTCCCTGCTGAAAATAATGTATAGAGAAGTGACGGCTGTGTCAGAAGTGAGTAGTGATATAAACGTTTATCCTGCTTGCTTAGTTTCCCTGTGTCGCTAACAGAAGACCATGTGTATAACTGCACCCACAGCAAAGTCAAGGCAGTACTACCTGGCATAATAATGTAACTTCTTGCTTAGGCTCACACTATGTCATATCATGGCAAAATAGTCTTCCCATTTTGCCCGGAGTGCAGAAATCTGCTGTAATTTGTGGTGTGTTGTGCCCATTCGCCCTGACAGAAAAGTGCCGTCTTGTGAACCTGGCATTTTAAACCGCTCTATAACACACATACATGGCTTGAGAAATTCGGCGGTGGTGTGCTGCTTTTGTTTCTGCCACTGCCGGCTCAGTACAGGCAGGTGTCTGGACAGGTCTGTTCCTCTGAAATGTCAGGTCAAATTCAAGCAGGAAAGTCTCTCAGAAGAAAGATAGGTTTCTTCTAATGACCGGTTCTCATAATTTTTTCAGCCACCTTTCTGAACTCCCATGTCAGAACCATGAGCCTTGGAACAACAACATGCTTTTCTCTTGAGTCATTCTATGCTGGCAAAATTTAGACCATTCAGCTATACTTTACTTTAGACAAAAAAATTGTTCTTCGTGATAGAAATGTGGTATCAAATTTACCCTCTGCAATGAAAGTGTTTAGAATATGTCCTTTGGTTTGAAGGTTGTGTGGAAGCAAAATGGGTTTAGCGCCTCATTTATTTCTCGGAAGCTGCAAGTACCCTGCTCTCAAATATTCTGATGCAAATATGAAAATTATTTGTAATCTACTGCAGGGTTTGAAAGGATGGCGCAGGTTTACTGAAGGTTATGAGAGACCTTTGCCAGTTTGTGGTGTTGTGAAGTGGAAAGCGTGCATAAAATTCAAACAGATTTCCTACATAAGTGAAAGGAAACTAGAAATTCTGCAAGGCAGCAGCATAGTACAAGTGCCCAGGGTGTTCTACTTTTTTCTTTTGATATCTGGATAAACAAGCAAAACCTTCAGGTCTGACAGGCACTGATATTGAATGTGGTGTGAACTGAGTATTTTGACGAAATCCTGGATGAATGAGGACAGGAAAGGTTCAGTGTTTCTGGAGTTTCTCTAAAAACTTGGGAAACTTTCTTGTATCGCCTTTGATTGCAAAGAGAAAGTTTAGTACAAGATCTCCTGAAAGCAGAAGAAGAAATGTGTGAGGGGGAAGGGGAGAACACAGTCCCATTCACTGGAGTGGGTTGGTTCTGGAGCTACAGGTGTAGCTACAGGTGAACTCTGCCTGTGAAACCTTGATTTCACCAAAGGATGCGAGTAAGAGCATGAGAGGCATGAGCAAGAGCTGAACCCTGGGCTCCAGCCAAATCATCTGAAAAGATCTCTTCCATGCCAGCCCTGATGGCAAACGGGTAACACATTTGCTGAACCCTTGGCTGGCCACAGGCAGAGCCCCGGGCGACATGAAGGAGTGTCATTGCATCCAAGTCCCAATTGTTTCTGCAAGACAGGAGTTAGGAGCATGTGAAAGAACATGCAGCTTTACTGCTCCTTTTCTCATTGATTCTTGTCTTCATTGAAAAGGGGATCTCACCAATGCTTTTAAATATCTAAAGGGCTGGTGTCAAGACGATGGGGCCAGACTATTTTCAGTGGTGCCCAGCAACAGGACAAGGGACAACAGGCACAAACTGGAACACAGGAAATTCCATCTCAACATAAGGAAAAAATTCTTTACTTTGAGGGTGGCAGAGCACTGGAACAGGCTGCCCAGAGAGGTGGTGGAGTCACCTTCTCTGGAGATATTCAAAACCTGTCTGAATGTGTTCCTGTTCAACCTGCCCTAGGTGAACTTGCTTTGGCAGGAGGTTGGACTAGATGATCTCCAAAGCTCTCTTCCAACTCCTACCATTCTGTGATTCTATGATTCTCCATTGCCCTTCCACCCCAGGAGCAGTTCCTCTGAGAGATCTAGACTTCCCACCTTTGAAAGGCCTCATGGGGGGGCAAAAATCTCCATCTCCAGGTGCATAGGAGTCCTGATGTTTTGTGAGATGCTGTTTACTGAGACCTCCAGCAGATTCTTTGTGCTCTGTGATTGAAACATGTCTTCTGCCTAAAATTTGGAGCTGGGGGATTTCTTCTTCTGGCAATGGTACTAGTTACAGCTTAAGACCTGTTTTCCTTTGGAATGAGTATGAGAGCCAGCCCTTGTGCATGCTATCTCCAAATACACAAGTGATGGGTTTAAGCTTCTGTTTATCATTTGTTTCCTGGGTCCCAGCAAACAGTTCAGGAAAATAGTTATTTCTACCTGACAGAAGAAGAAAAGACAGAAGAGGGGAATGGGTGATTTAGCCAGGAGCTATAGGCCAAGGAAATACAAGGAGGATGAAATTCATTTTTCCAATACATACTAATAGCAGAAAACTGAAGGTTACCTCATTTTGGATGGTGGAGGAGAAATGAGGAAGACTATCTTAGTGGAAGAAAATGTAAGAATTTTTATGTGTGGAACAATCTGCATTTCAGTAACAAACCATTATGTTTCTGGTACTATTAAAATGAAATTTTTGTTAAAATCTTTTAAGTCATTCATGTAAGTGGTAATAGTCTAGAAATTGTGGGTGCATCTGAAACCCTAGGAATCTGTGTTGGGGTGCTCATGCAGAACCGGAAGATGACCAGGAATACTGATAAGCGAATTAAAATATGACTTAGTGCTTGTCTGCAAAATTATTTGGATAATGGATGGATCTGCCTCCCATTACTGTGTCAGTTACCAATCTTTATAACAAAGCATCTGGGTGTCAGCAAATCTGTTGAAATTGACTGAAAGAAGAAATCTGGTTAAGAATTTGGGACGTGGCAAGCATTCTCATTGCTATATTTATGGATGTTGAAAGGGGTTTCTACACACAAAGGGCATATTTGATCTTAGCTCTTCTCTACCTAGAGCACTGACAAATACTTGTTTTATTCTACAGTGCAGGAGGATAATATTATTTTTAATTTAAATAGCACTGGCTTGAAGTATTTCAGCTTATTTTAATGCTAACTGAGAAGCTATCATAATCCTACTTGAACACCAAAGGAAGGAGATGAAATGTTGTGTTCTTGGCATAAGTATTTTCTCTCTGATCCGGCAGAACTGCTCCCCGTGAGCTGAGTCCTGCACACATTTCCATGATCAATGTGTCAAGCAGAAGAGAAGAGACAAGAACTTGAAAGGAAGTGTGTGGGTGCGTGTTGTGTGTAGGTACACCTGACCTTCACCTGCCATTTACAAAGTATCTCCTTTTTTTCCCCCTCTCTTCTTCCTTGCTTTTCATAGGATCTGAAAGGGTGATCTGGAGTAAGGCAATGCTTTCTGCTGTGATTGCTCCTATAGTAGTGCAACGCTGTATGTACATACATTGCTGTTACTTTTTCTCCAAACTCTACACTGACACAAATGGGATGCAGAGCAGCGTTCACAGTCACTAAGCTATTTTAACCCCTTTGCAACTCCTGAAGAAGGGACAAAGGGGATGAGAAGTTTAAGAAAACACTTTTTCATAGGTGATGACAGAAGTTGTGATCCAGCAGAGTGAGCCTGGAAGCCCATATGCAGATGGATCAATGCATGGATCTGCTGAGAGGAGCTATTATCAGTCAGGTGGTGGAGCAGAGGGTGATTCTTTCCCAGATAAACTCAGCTGCCTACAAGGGGACCATGCCTGTAACCATACTAGTAACTAGAAGGAGCCTGACAGTGATTTCTGACCGTATGACCAAGAGGAGAACTTTGTCTATATCTACGTACTGGAAACTGCTGCCCCCAAATGAAGGTGGCTGCACACGAACTAAATGTTTACTTGGCAGCGACCCTAGCAAGAGTCCTACAAACTTCTGATCCCAGGTCACACACTGAAATTAGGCCCTGCATCCTGCAGGGTCTCAGTGGAATGAAGATTTGGGCAGCTGGACACAGGCATTCAGGGATAGACATGCCGTGGTCACTGTGCAGGCTACTGCTAATGCCCAAACAACCTGTGCAAGCACCTCACAGTAGAAGTATAGTGTCATGGTTTAACCCCAGCTGGCAGCTAGGACCACACAGCTCCTCATGCAGTTCTCCCCTTTCTCCCCAGAAGGGCAAGGAGAAGAGGGAGAAAAGGAGGGGAATGAAAAAGAAAAAAAAAACAACAAAACTTTAAAAAACTTTGTGGGTTGAGATAAAGACAGCCTAATAGAACAATATCAGAAAAGGAAAATTGCAATAATAACAATAATAATAATGACACAAGTCCCTCTCACCACCCAGTAAATTGGTGAGTTCACACCATCTCGAGCTGCAATAGCGAATTCCTGCCCCCCAGCCAACCCCAATTAATATACTGAGCATGACGTCTATGGTATGGAATATTCCATTGGCTATTCCATCGGTGTGTCTATGCTCCTTCTCAGCTTCTATGGAAAACTGAAAAAGATCTTTGAATACTATAAATACCACCTAGCAACAACTAAAGCAAGATGCATTATTGACATTACTTTCATACCAAATCTGAAACATAGCAGCCATAAGAAAGAAAATTAACTCTATCCCAACTGAAACCAGGACAGTATCCACCCCTTACTCCACACCATTTACATCATGCCCAAGCCTTACACTTTTCAATAACTCACCACCACTTTTCCTGTCTTTGATATATATGTTTATATACACACACAGATATCATTCCCTTAGTCTGTGGGCCATCCCTCTAAAATGTCCATTGAGTTAATTTAGTCCATAACTTTGGGCTCCATCTGTCATAACAGTCTTTCAGAGCAGAAGGGATGGTGTGTTGAACTGTGGCATGCTGCATGTAGAGCTTGCAGCTGGTGTAGGTGGCACGGTCCATGCCCACGGTCTGTGGGTTGAGGATGTTGATCTCGAGAAAGTTGCTGGGCGCCAGTTGCTGAATTCTGGTTCTATCACCAGTTCAGTCTAACTCTCAGTTCGTCAAAGTTCATTCTCCATTAATTTGGGTGATTTTTACTGTAATACTATTGATATAGCATATAGTAACCATAGTAGTGATAACATATAGTGGTAATCTTTCAGTTAACATCACTGGCTTTTTCAGTTAACATCATTAACAGTTTAATTCATTGGCTGTTCTCACTCAAAATCAAATCCCCTTGAGGTATACATCAGATATCCCATCCTTTTGATTCACCCATCAGGTGCACCCAGGTCCTCGAGCAAAAGCAAACCATAGATGGGTTTGCCTTTGCCTGTGGCAGGAATAACCCACAGTGTTTACCCTGACATATTTTTCACGTGCACTGTGGCGACTTTATCCCCTTCCACAGTACGTAAAAGCTCTGATTGGGCAGGGCCACCTCGACTGGCAGATCCTCTAGTGTTAACTAACCAGGTGGCCTTTGCTAAATGTGTATCCCAATGTTTGAAGGTCCCACCACCCCTTGCTCTCAGTGTAGTTTTTAGCAGTCCATTGTATCGTTCAATCTTCCTGGGGGCTGATGCATGACAGCGAGTGTGATATATCCACTCAGTGCCATGCTCTTTGGCCCAGGCGTCTATGAGGCTGTTTCGGAAATAAGTCCTGTTGTCTGACTCAATTACTTCTGAGGTGTCATGTTGCCATAAGACTTGCTTTTCAAGGCCTAGGATAGTGTTCCGGGTGGTGGCATAGGGTATGTTTCCAGCTATCCAGTGGTTGCTTCCACAGTTGTAAGCACACGGCATTTGCCTTGGCGGGTTTGTGGGAGTGTGAGGTAATCAATTTGCCGGGCCTCCTCATATTTATATTTCAGCCATTGTCCTCCATACCCGAGAGGTTTTAACCGCTTGGCTTGCTTGATTGCTGCACGTTTCACATTCATGAATAACCTGTGCAATAGTGGCCATGGTCAAGTCCACTCCTCGATCACCCATCTGTATGTTGCATCTCTTCCTTGACGGCCTGAGCTGTCATGGGCCCACTGGGCTATAAATAATTCACCCTTGTGTTGCCAGTCCGGATCCACCTGAGCCACTCCAATCTTAGCAGCCTGATCCACCTGCTGGTTGTTTTGATATTTTTCAGTGGTCCACCTCTTGGGTACAAGGGCATCTACGTGACATACTTTTACAATCAAATTCTCTATCCAGGCAGCAGTATTTTGCAACAATGGTGCAGCCCACATGGGTTTGCCTCTGCACTGACAGTTGCCCTGCTTCCGTTGCCTCAGCTGCCCCCACAGAGCATTTGTCACCATCCATGAATCAGTATAGAGATAAAGTACTGGCCATTTTTCTTGTTCAGCAATATCTGAAGCCAGCTGGATGGCTTTCACCTCTGCAAACTGGCTCAACTCACCCTGGAAAGAAAATTAACTCTATCCCGGCTGAAACCAGGACACACAGCTAATGCCTTCCAGGCCCTGCACACCTGCTCTGGCCTTACTTTCCTCCCTTGTCTCAGCAATAGACACCACCAAGAAGTACACGAAGCTGCCTGTTACCATCACAGTCCTAGTAAACACTGTAACTGAAGCCACAATATCCTTTTTGCCTTACTCTATGAACAATCAGGAAACAGATCTGTTTTCTCTCCCTTGGTCCGTATTCCTAATGTTTGCAACATCGATCTCTCCTCACCCTGCTGTGTCCTATTTCTACTGCATTTTTGACAGGCAGTTTCTTGCTGCCCACCTTAGTCCCTCCTTTCCCACCAGATTCTTCCCTTTTAACTCCCCATCTGCTTCCAGCAACTTCTCCCCCCTACTATTTGCTCTCTTCCTGCACTTTCTCTGATGCCTCTCTGAACTGCACAGCAAAAGCAAACTCATGAAATAGTTCCCGTCCCCTCTGTGCAAGACATGATTTGCTTGGGCTGCTGTCATCCCCAGCTTGCTGAGTTACTTTGTGCCTTGATGGCCCCCCAGGATCCTTTGAAGTCTGCGCCTCTGCCATGCCTGCATTGTGCCTCCTGATTAGAATTGCAGCCATCTCTGCAGCTTGTCCTACCTCAAAGGCTCTGCCACAGCAACCAACAATTTTGCATGTTCTCTGCACAGGAGTTTCAGCTGAGGGAAAGGGCGAAGGAGAAGGCTGGCAAAACAAGGACAAAGCAAACTCGCCTCATCCAAAAAACCTCTGAGGGTGGGGACATATCATGTCCATAGGTCCTTCTCTGTTGCTGGGACGAGGCACGTGAGGGCAGTAGTGTTGGCCTGCAGGCTGGTAGGAGGGTTCAACTACCTGGTGCCGTGGGGACACCCTTCCTCTGATAGGTGGAAATGGCCAAGCAGGAGAGGACATCCAAAGACCTCCCTAAGAAGTTCCTGCCTCTCTTCCCTTTCCCTTCTATGTGGGCAACCCCACATGCCTCAGATAGATACATCCCAGGGAGCTCTACTCAGGACAATCATGCCTGGAGGATGAGACAGCATGGGGCTGTCATCTTCTTGTCCTCTGCCGCGTCTCACCAGGAAAGCCTCTATCTAATTAGGCTGTGACTTTCCACAAACTCTCTTTTTTATAAGGCTCTTGTAAGGAGATGTATCCGAGGAGACATGTCACTCCAAGAGAGTATCTGGAGGCACACAGGATAACATGCGGAACCTTTATATAAATTTAATATCCCAAGGCAAAATGGTGCCAAAATGTTCAGGGAAGCCCTCTTCTGAGCCTTTTCTTCTCTGGACCCTGAGCCTGCCACATCATCCACATCTTGCTCAGGGATCACGTGCGGACATTCCCTCCTTGGATGCCAGGTCATCAGAGGCTCCACAAAGCCCAGACAAAGCTGATTGTGACCCTGAGTAGCATTAAAGGATAGCTGGGGCTTAGAAGATCCAGAGCCACAACTGGAGAAGAGGTGCTAAGAAACCTCCTGCCTTTGGGGTAGCCCTGAGCAAAGTAGGGGTGCCTGATGGGATCGGGAGATGAACCCACCCATCTCTGTCTGTTCCCTATATGCGCTGGGGACAGCATCTTGGTGGCATATCTGGTTGCTTCCCAGCATCTGTTGCTTCATCTGCTGTAGTTGCTGTAAGAGATTTTGCAAACCTGAAGTGCAGCTCCTGTCAGCAGGACCCCTATCACACGACTCTCAGGGTATATTTAGCGTGATTCCCCTTCCTCTAGGCCTTTTTCCCTTTGTCTTCTGAGGTGGTGGTAGGAAATCGTCACAAATTAGTACAGCAGTTAGGCAACAAAAAGAGAAGTTGTTGTGAGCTAGGGCAGTTCTTTTGGGTAAACAAAGATCTCCATTGATTCAGTGAAGTTAGTTGCCGATATTTTAAACTTTTTACTTGATAAATTTTTCATGTTCTATGACACTCAATGGAAAAGTATATGTATAAAATTATTCATCAAAAAGGGGATGTTAATTTTCAGGGTTTTTTTTTTTGCTGCTATCAGCATTAAGTTTTTCACAGGAAAATTAAAAGTTTGAGGGGTTTAGGTTTCAGGATTTTCCACAAAATCATTTAAAAAAATTCAGATGAACATTACCATAATACACTCTCAACGAAAAAAAGCAAACAGACAGAAACCTGTCAGAAAACTGTCAGCTACCTCTGGTGGTCATAGTACAAGAGGCCACATTAGTAAGCAAGGTAATATAATTTATTAAGCCAACTGATATAGAATCACAGAATCACAGAACGGTTTGGGCCGGAAGGCACCTTAAAGATCATCCAGTTCCTACCCCCCTGCCATGGGCAGGGACACCTCCCACTAGACCAGGCTGCTCAAAGCCCCATCCAGCCTGGCCTTGAACACTTCCAGGGATGGGGCAGCCACAGCTTCTCTGGGCAACCTGTTCCTGTGTCTCACCACCCTCACAGTAAAGCATTTCTTCCTAATATCTAATCTAAATCTCCCCTCTTTCTGTTTAAAATTGTCACCCCTCATCCTATCATTACACTCCCTGATAAAGAGTCCCTCCCCATCCTTCCTGTAGGCCCCCTTTAGGTAATGAAAGGCCGCTATAAGGTCTCCCCGGAGCCTTCTCTTCTCCAGTCTGATCAACCCCAACTCTCCCAGCCTGTCCGCATAGCAGAGGTTCTCCAGCCCTCTGATCATCTTCGTGGCGCTCCTCTGGACCCGCTCCAACAGGTCCATGTCCTTCTTGTGCTGAGGACTCCAAAGCTGGATGCAGTCAGTACTCCAGGTGGGTAGTAATGATATCACCTACAAATCAGGCCTCTCTCTATGCTTTGACCATTAAAACTACAAAAATGCAACCATTTCATCATTATGGGCAATGCCTTCTATTTGTGTTTGATCTTTCATTTCCCCTACTCTTTTTGCCTCCCTCTTGCCTGTTTCTTGTCCCCTCTCCTGTCACTCCTGCATTTCCTTTGCTACAGCACTGTTCATTCGTCCCTAAAATTGATTTCACCTCGTCTCTAAAATAGATTTCACCAGAAAGACCTTGTTATCCCTTATTAAAGCGATCAAAAGGGAAATACTTGCATACTGGCCCTTAATGTCATAATTGGGCTTCAGATTTGGAGTCTTTAAAATGAATTTCTCTTCTCTCAAATCCACTGTTTTACACTGTCTCCAGACTCAGTTTATTAGGTAACTCCCATGCCTAAATAGAATATATTCTCATACCTACAAAATCTATTAATTTTTTATTTGTAAATCAAAACTGTACATTACAAGAAGGACAGATTTCACATCCTTATGTAAGTGACATCTGATTTAATGTATTAGGCACAAGAAAGGAATTAGGACAGTAGACTTCTAAATTTGGTTCAGTCCCCAAAATGTTAGGCATGTGTTGTTCTGGCAAATAGTTCCCCTTTCTGTAAGTGCATTTCATCTCTACAATGCTCCTTATCTACTGCATGGTGTCAGTTTAGAAAATAAACAGCATTTATGTACAGGCTGGTTATCAGAGTTCCTAACTTGGGAAAGCATCTCTGTTCTACGGGAGCGTTCAGAAACCTGTGCCACCACCTTCTTGAATCAGGGCACAAATGATGAATAACAGATAACAATGCAAAACTCTTGGTCTTTTCTACATATTCTTCCTCGAAATGCAGGCACACAGGGAGGCTGCTCCTGTGGCATCTGCAGTGCACGTACAAATTGCTGCAAGCCCTTGTATGTTTTTTTTACAAAACCAGAAAGACAGGAAATCTATGCAAGAGAAGCAAAGGGAAAATGCTGCGTGCATATTTTTTTTTGAATGGTTGTGCACATTTATTAATTTTGTGTGAGGAAATTAATTTCCTCAAAGAGTTCTCATACAAAACATTTGGATGTGGTCATTGTGTCGCAAGAAAATCTGCAATGTTTCTTAGCAAATGTTAGACAGCACATACATGGGATGGCTCATCCTGCCTAGCTTTGTATCTTGAGCAATCACCCGTTATGCAAATGCTCGCTTTGTATCCATAGATCCCAATGCACTTATGAAAAATTCAATTCACATTCTAGGAAGTGAAACAAAACCACGAAGACTTCAACTTACATTAAAACCCATTCTGTTTCTTCCTATTGCCCTGCGTATCTGTTTGTTTCACTGCGATGTGCAATATGCGCGACAATTCCTTGGGGATTGTCTTATCATTTGGCTCCAGAAAGTCTAAAGAGATCCGTATGGTCCAACATAATTTTTGTCTATGTTTATTCTTACTGCAGAAGAAATAGCCTCATTCTGCAGATAAACCAAATCCTTTCAGAAAAATGCTTTTGCTACTAAGTGAACCTGGTAATGGACACCTAAGGGATATTTTTTTCTCTTCATGCGGAGCAATCAGGCAATGTTTTTGCATGATGCACTTCAAAATCAAACTCCTTGCATATTGATAAACTGAACTGCATAAAAGAAAAGTGCATAATAATGCCGTGAAGGACTGTATTGCTTAATTAATCTACAAGCCAATATGAATTTGGCTATCTGTCATCTTGAAAGAACATCTACAGTGCAATCAAAGAAGCTAAAATTTATGAAGATTAAACCAGTCCTTACTGCACATTCTGAATTTACCTGGAGTTCTTCTCCGCTGATTTCAATCGGAATTGCATTAAGGCTGCCAGGCAGGTGAGGATGTGTTAATGCATTGCAGAGTAATTCTATTCAAAGCACATGCAGAAGCAGCAGCCAGAGAAGCAAGAAAGAGCAGGCTAAATCTTAATGACCTCTCTGAATCCCTATCCAGACACGTCTGTCACTTTGCTAGTTGTAACTGATGTTCTCCAAAGCATCTATGGAACTGTGTGAGGTGGCCGCTCCGAAGGAGACATTCAAAGTGCTTATTCAGCAAATTAATAGTTGCTAAGAATTTCTGCTGAGGTTAGTTCACGTCAGCTTCCAAAATATAATTTTGTTAATGGGCATTGCTATTCATGCTTAAATTAAAGTGGCATCTTTCACATCATACTGCAATTATTAAAGGGACTTCTTTAACCTAATTGCTGTACTGTGTTTTGGCAAACTCATCAGGGATGTTGCAGTCAAACTGATACCTCTGAGCTGAAGAAATAGTGCCAGCTTACGTATTTGTCTCATCTTGACATTCCATACTTGTCCCCTCTTTTCCTGCCTGCCTTGTAGAAACAGGTGGAGTAAAGAGGAAAAGGCGTAATAGAGAATCACTTTTTTAGCTCTGGAGTTTCTGTACCTTTTCTTCTCACAGGATTTTGGGAATTGAAAGCTTATATTCTTCTTATAGCTTGGCTGGATTTTAAAAGGTCCCTTTTTGTCCTTTTTGCCCTTCTTTCAGTAGTTCAATACCTCCATGGGAAGCTCATGAATGTGTGTTCTGTTTACTGTATATTCACCAGACTTGTAACTTTCCCTTAAGTTAATGGTTATACAGCCTTTATTCTTAGGATGTTTTAAGCTTAGCATTTTCCCTATTCCAGTTTTCTACAGGTCTTCTGGAAATTATTGAAACTTAAAATTCTGGTTCAAGTAAGTCCAAATACTGCTAGATTCTTCAGAAAGTATAGCAATTTCAGAGTCGTCTTTCATTAGTAATCAAGATCTCAGAGTTTTAAACTTCAGTAGTTGCTCCAAATTTTTTTAAAGCCTTTGAAAATGTGGCTCTGGCTCTCATCTCTTTGAGTTTGGTAAAACCTTTTTCCTATAGTCTTTTAAAATCTAAAGACTCCTATAAAGTCTGTCCATTCCTTATCTCATTTTCTTGACATAAGAAGCTGATATTATCTTAAAAAAAAAACAAACCCAAACCAAAAAAAAACCAGAAAAAGAGTAAGATATGCCTCAAGACCAAAAGTAACTGATTTACAGCCTACTATTTGCAGGCTGCATTCAATTTGCAAATTAAGATCTCACTCATTTTTATAAAGCAAATGTTCTCTACTAATATATTTTCTAAACAAATCATAAAAGAGTGTGATATGGAAAGCAGCAGCAAAATGTGTCATGAAAGAAAAAAATCAAGTCTATATATCAATAATTTTACAGGAAAACAAAATATTACCTTCCCAATACTTAGCCTATCCTAGTATAATACAAAGCTAAAACTTTTTGGAATTAATTGGAATAAAATAAGCAACCAAAAAATCATGTAAATGCAAGTTGTTATTATGTCCAAGTGCCAGAATATTTCAGTACAAGAAGGTAGAAATGTAGAGCTGGGACGATCTCAAGAGCTTACATTTCCTAGTCAATGCGTCTGATATCAAACCACAGAATTTTGTAACAAAAAGGTCCCAGTTCCCTGCTAAAGAGAAATTTTCCCGGACTTTACATATGGCCTTGCTATATACTCCTTTTCAGAGCTTCAGCAGTACTCTTCAGTGCTGCACAGAGCTGATGTAGCTACTTAAATCTCTATCTTGCAATGTAGTTGTGGCAAACATGAATTTGCTGTAGGCAACACCCAGGTTGCAAACAATTTGGGTGCTAAATGTGGGCAGGGTGCTATAAACCTCGAATGCTCTTGCTTATCGAATGGCATATGAGGATGAGGAGTAGATGGCAAGATGGAACATGAAAAGCTCTGTGGTATTTCAAGATTGATTGTGGCCAGTCCTTCAGGATGAGAAGGAATTGAGGTGAAGATTTCTTGGTATTTCAGGTAGCCTTTTCCAGGATTTCTTGTATCCAAAGTATGTGATTAGCGTTTTGTCCAGAATCACTCACTGGTGATTACTTTCTTTACATGATTCGTACATTTGAGTTGCCAGTCACATCTCTAGCAACCACCGGCAGCTACGTATGTTAATTCCTAGAATTTCTAACCCGGACTTGTTTAATACTATGGATGGTATCCAAATCCATTAAGCCTAAGCAGCATCTTCATGTTTAAATACATCTTAGAGCTGTCAACATAAGGTGTGTTGGGGACACAGTTTATGGAACTAGAAGCAGCTGCCTGGATCATCTTTCAGCTTCTTGTTTCAGGAAATCACAGGGTCCTTTCACAACTGTATCCCATTACTTTATTTGTTTTTTGCTATTCTACTGTGACACTACTCCAAAAGTGCTGTCAGAGATAAAAAACTGTTTTCCAAGGACTTCAATTAGTATTTTAGGGTCTCATTGATGACTGAGACAGCACTGCACTATCTCATAAGCCTCGTGAGGCTTCCTAAACTTGGGATTGCATTCCCTTTGCCTTTATTTTCCCGAGCCTGTTGCATATACCGAATAACTTGTGAGCTGGCTGATCAAACTTTTTCCTAGAATTACCAGGTAAATTCATGTGTACTTCTTGCATTGCCAGCTCTTAGTTCTTTAGTTTGCCAGATTTAGCTCTGCTAATTTCAAAGAGCTTCTGAGAATCTGAAAGCTGTGACAATTTACAGTTTGGAAAAAAAATAATCTTCTAAAGCCCCTTCTCTAATTAAGCTAACAAAATATAAATTTAAATGACTTAATTACTTGTTGTGCTAGGTTCTTTGGTAATACTAACTCAAAATTAATTTTGGCCATGATTATCTTACTGCTTCAGTCCATAAGGTGGCAGCTTGACAGATCTGAATTTCTTGAAAATGCTTTTTAAGCAACTTTCTCTTTCTGGCTGTTCATTTTGTTATCTTTTGTGGCTACCCTGAAAGCTTAAAGTTTCTCTAGTGAGTGGGCCAGAAAAGATTTCTCTACAAAGCTTCTCATTTCTGCTGGTAAGATGCCTGTTAGTTCCATAACTCAGAGGTGTTTGTTACGCACAAGGTAATAACGAAGCAGCAGAAGAGGAGAGTCTATTAGAAGGGTGCTGCACTAAGTCACACCCCAGCAGGAGCTGTATTCTTACAAGGGATGAAGACATTGTACCATGTCCAGGAACTGAAAATGGCACTCTAATCGACTTAATTACTAGTACGAATCTACGTGAATTTTAACGAGAAATACGTTATAAATATTGATTGAAAGTACTAACGTAATAAGGAGTTTAATAACTTTACTAGCAGTAGGCAAGAGAATAGGTGCATTCTGTGGCAGGTGTAGGTACACACTCGAAATAACAGACTCAGCCTCCTGGGGAAGATCAGATCATGTCTCCTTAACTGGATCTCTTCTCATAATGGTGGTGGTGACAGTGACAGAAGGAGATGAAGGATGCTGACTTGTTCAAAACAGGGACAAGCACTTCCTTGAACTCACTTGAGATAATAAGATAGTGATGACCCGTATTGTTCAGGGTGAAAAAAGTAGAGAAAATCTGGATTCTCACAAGTAGGGGCATAAGTGTTAAAAATCAAATACAAGGCTCTATTGCAATGTTGTAGACAGAAGACAGGAAGGGCTGAAATAAAGCAACAGCAGCTGATTTAAACACAAAGTCCAAATGTTAAAGAATTTTCTTTCATATGGCATATCCAATTTATTCAAGCTCTGACCTCTCAAAGAACTTGAGCGCAAATGTGGGTTTAGATCACATAGAATCATAGAATCATTTAGGTTGGAAAAGACCCTTGGGATCATTAAGTCCAACCACCAACCCCACTCTACAAAGTTCTCCCTTACACCATATCCCTTAACACTACATCTAAACGAGTCTTAAACACATCCAGGGACGGTGACTCCACCACCTCCCTGGGCAGCCTATTCCAGTGTCTGACCACTCTTTCTGTGAAGAATTTTTTCCTAATGTCCAGCCTAAACCTACCCTGCTGCAGCTTGAACCCATTCCCTCTTGTTCTATCACTAATTACCCGTGAGAAGAGACCAGCACCAACCTCTCTACAATGTCCTTTCAAGTAGTTGTAGAGAGTGATGAGGTCTCCCCTCAGCCGCCTCTTCCTCAAACTAAACAGTCCCAGCTCCTTCAATCGCTCTTCATAAGATTTATTCTCCAGGCCCTTCACCAGCTTCGTTGCCCTCCTCTGCACTCGCTCCAGCACCTCAATATCTCTCTCATATTGAGGTGCCCAGAACTGGACACAATACTCAAGGTGTGGCCTCACCAGTGTTGAGTACGGGGGGGACAATCACCTCCCCTCTTCTGCTGGTCACACTATTTCTCATACAAGCCAGGATGCCATTGGCCCTCTTGGCCACCTGGGCACACTGCTGGCTCATGTTCAGCTGCTTGTCAATTAGAACGCCCAGGTCCTTTTCTGCTGGGCAGCTCTCCAGCCACACTTCCCCAAGACTGTAGCAATGCATGGGGTTGTTGCGGCCCAAGTGCAGGACCCGGCACTTGGCCTTGTTGAAGCTCATGCCGTTAGCATTGGCCCATCGGTCCAATCTATCCAAGTCTCTCTGTAGAGCCTCCCTATCCTCATGTAGATCAACACTCCCGCTTAGCTTCGTGTCATCTGCAAACTTGCTGATGATACACTCTATGTCCTTATCAAGGTCATCAATAAAGATGTTAAACAGAAATGGTCCCAACACCGAGCCCTGAGGGACACCACTTGTGACCGTCTGCCAGCTGGATTTAACTCCATTGACCACCACTCTTTGGGACCGCCCATCCAGCCAGTGCTTGATCCAGCAGATCGTATGCTCACCCAGGCCATGAGCTGCCAGTTTTTCCATGAGAATTCTATGGGGGACAGTGTCAAATGCTTTTCGAAAGTCTAGGTAGACAATGTCCACAGCCTTTCCCTTATCCAATAACCTGGTCATCTTGTCATAGAAGGAGATCAGGTTCGTCAGGCAGGATCTGCCTTTCATAAACCCATGCTGACTAGGCCTGATCCCCTGCTTGTCCGTTATATGACTTGTAATGGCACTCAAGATGATCTGCTCCATAACCTTTCCTGCTACCGAGGTCAGACTGACAGGCCTATAGTTTCCCGGATCCTCCTTTCTGCCTTTTTTGTAGATGGGCGCTACATTTGCTACCCTCCAGTCCATTGGGACCTCCCCAGTTAGCCATGACTTCAGGTAGATAATGCAAAGTGGCTTGGCGAGCACGTCTGCCAACTCTTTCAGCACTCTTGGATGTAACCCATCTGGTCCCACAGACTTGTGCGCATCCAAGCGGCGTAGCAGGTCACCGATCACTTCCTCTTTAACTGTGATGACCTCGTCCAGCTTCCCTTCCCTGTCTCCTAGCTCACGAGGCTGGGTGCCCAGGGAACAGCTAGTTCCACTGCTAAAGACTGAGGCAAAGTAGCCATTGAGCACCTCAGCCTTTTCCTCATCCTTTGTGACTATGTTTCCCTCTGCATCCAGTAAGGGAGATTTTCCCTAATCCTCCTTTTGTTGTTAATGAATTTATAGAAACATTTTTTGTTATCCTTAACAGCTGTAGCTAGGTTGAGCTCTAGCTGCGCTTTGGTTCTCCTAATTTTCTCCCTGCATAGCTTTGCTATATCCTTATAGTCTTCATGAGAGACCTGCCCCCTCTTCCAGAGGTCATAGACTCTCCTTTTGTTCTTGAGGCCCAGCCAAAGGTCCCTATTTAGCCAGGCCGGTCTCCTTCCCCGCCTACTTGTTTTTCGGCACACAGGGACAGCCTCCTCCTGTGCCTTTAAGACTTCTCTCCTGAAGTACGTCCATCCTTCCTGGGCTCCTATGTCCTTCAGGGCAGCCTCCCAAGGGATTTTGTCCTGCAGTCTTCTGAACAGGTCAAAGTTTGCCCTCCAGAAGTCTAAGGTGACAGTTTTACTAACCCCTCTCCTTGTTTCCCCAAGAATCAGAAATTCGATCATCTCATGATCACTGTGCCCTAGACGGCCACCAACCTTTACTTCCCCCACAAGTTCTTCCCTGTTCACAAGAAACAGGTCCAGGAGGGCACCTTCCCTCATCAGCTCACTTACCAGCTGCGTGAGGAAGTTATCTTCCACACATTCCAGGAACCTGCTGGATCGTTCCCTCTCTGCTGTGTTGTATTCCCAGCAGATATCCCGGAGGTTAAAGTCCCCCACAAGAACAACGGCAAGTGACCGCGAGATTTCCCCCAGCTGCTTATAGAAAGCTTCATCCGTCTCACTGCTTTGGTTGAGAGGTCTATAGCAGATTCCCACAGAGATATCAGCTTATAAGACATATCTTACTGCCAGTTCTGCAGCTGAAGTGTCTTGAAATTAACTAGTGCAGTGTCTGAAGGCTTGTTCTGGATGACATTGCTATTATATTTGTACACGAACTACACTCTTCCTTATACATACTCTCCTGGTAATTGCCAGGGCTTCCCTAGATGAGATATATAACACAGTGATTTCCATACCAGTTAGAAAAGATTCAGAGAAAATCATAACCAGTATGAAATAGTGCCATTTACTTTTCAGTAAATGATAGAGACGTTCATGAGAGGCCACTGGGAGCAAACACCGATGGAAGCCTTCCATAAGGGTCAGTTCTAGGAAGATTTCATTTTTAGTTTTGGACAACGGCAATTAAAAGTTTTTTACCTTTTCCTTTTGAAAAGGTTCATATATAAATCCGCCTAAGAAAATTTCAGGAAATCTCCATGTGCTGGCTACTAACTCCAGAATTCTGTTTCAAATTCGCTTTACTCCTCTGCCCTATCTGAATGAGATCTGGATCCAGCTACACTACTACTATCACCTGTGTTCCTCCCCGTACAGCTGGCAGAAAAATAAAGTGATAAAACCTATTTTCAGTAGTCCAAACAAGCCATTCCACATGGTTTACTAATTCTGCTGTTGGCAAATTAAGCATAAGCAATGTAATGGCAAAACTTACGAAGAAACCATTAAAAATGTTTATTCACTGGACATAAAATTATATACTTTGGCTTATAGCTTGGCTATATCTCATGGGAGTGCTTTTCCTCTCTTGCCATGCTAGTTGGTTCGTTAGTACCTCCTATCCTTTAAAATTTATTGCTTGTTATCCTTCTTTATCGTAGAAGCACGCAAATTTTTCTCTAGTCATGAAAGGAACAAATAAAATGTTATATGATACAGAGCTGCTAAATATGATGATGAGGGAAGTACAAAGAGAGACTGCTTAAAACTGTCAGGTAGACAACTTGTTTGGAGTGAAAATGATGAACTGTACTTGTTTAAAGTATAAAGCAAGAACACCTCAAAGGGCCCTGAAGCCGCAGTAATTAGCATCAGGAAGTTCTCCCCATCTAAGTACTTGCCACGATCCAATTTAACTTACAGAAATTTGCATACCCACACAAAAGCCCTACCATCTTTGACCTAGGGCTGCTAAGTACCACTCTCCACCCACATGCATTTAAAAAACACAAGAAAATCGTCAGCCAAGATACTCAATGTGCCACCTAAATACCATTAATCATTCCCCCTCTTCCTCTCTGCTTCTTCTGGTCTTCTTCAACCCCTAAATCTACCTCATCAGTGTGAGAAACTAAGGTCTGGGCACCAGGGTATTGCTGCTGCGCCCATGCCTGGGACACGGGGCTGCCTCTCATCGCCCTGCTGGGATCCTCCTTTCACATTCTCACACGTTATCCTACAGACTCTGCTCCAAGGGCCATCTACCTCCCTGACCTGCATTTCAGCTTTCTTCTCTCTGACTTGCAATGTCTGATCCTTCTCTGCCCTCCTCAATACCGCTGTTTACTTTGTTTTATCTCTGGAGAGGCCTGAGCAGAGGAGAGCCTGTGCTGTCTGCATTGACAGCTTGTTGCTGGCTTGGATAGGGACAGCAGATGCGATAAGAGAAGACACGCTGGAAGCTGGTAGGGAACGTGCTTTTTGCTTCTTCTGCATATTGAGCATTCTGCACACCACAGCTCAGGTTAAACAGTGCCATGCATCTGCAGCCTTCAGGATCCTAAACTTGCATGTTAAGGCAATGATGAAACACACTTTGTTTTGCCTGTTCTCATCCATTCAAGCAATTTATCACACAGCTGCAAGGACTAGAACAGCTTATCCGTTGCACTTTATATTTGGATTTGAAGAAGCTGCTGCCAGTCTTTACAAACCGGTGCCAGTCCTTACAATTGTCAAAGTTTTGCATAGAGCTGTGGTAATCGTGGATTGGAGCCCTTTTCTTTTGGAGACCCACTAGGAGGCACAATGATCACCACGAGCAAAACCTGGATAACATCAAGTGTGAGCTCTTACTGAGCCAGTTGGACTGCACAGTCTGTTCCTCCCTAGAGGCTTCCTCAGGCGGCGATGCAACGCACCATGTCAATAAAGTAGCGTCAGAAAATTCTGTCTACAATACGGAAATGATTAAAAAATTACCCTTGTGCATACCAAGACCGCTTTCCATCTCCCTCAACCTTTTACATTTGGACCAGCAATAGTTCTTGGAATGAAAAAAAGGGTTTTCCCAAAACCATTACACAGATGCCTATGAAAAACTGCAGTTTTGACAAAGTGACCTTCTAATGAATGAGCATTTTGAGTAAAACATTTTTAGCTAGCTCTGTTCCAGAGAGGATTGAGCTTTAGACTGAGAGGACAGTCTCACAGAGGATAGTCCCATAGAGACTGGAACAATTAATGTCCCATTAAGTATCTGTAAAACTAGCAGGCATTTGGACCTCATCCAGTCTGTAAGAAAGACTGGATCCTATTTTTCAGTAAAGCAGTGATAAAATGTTAGCACCCCGAACTACCAAGCTTGTGAGAATGCAGCTGCCACAGTATTTTCAGTACAGATGATTTGCGTGGTGTTTTCTTTACATTAATGGTTGCATCAGTATTCTGCATCAATCACCAATGTTCTGTATCGGCAGAGTCTTCAAAACGGTCACCAGGAGAATACTGACATACAGCGTTTCAAAACCAGGTAATTTTAAAATGCTTTGGAGCGTGTTTCTTAAGGATAGCTACTGAAATAAATTTTGTCATAATTAGAAGCATTATTCTCCTTATTCTGCATATGTTAAGTGGCTCTGTCTTTCAATTAGAATTATGAAGCAGTAACACTCTGCCAGCGTATTCTCAAATACAGTATGCTTTCAGTTCTTGGCGTAGTTCCGGGATAAATATGGCAGTTTTGTACCCCGACTAGCTTTTACACAAATATTTTGGACCGTTTCCTAGAATCAGTTGATAGTGTCATTGTCAGCTGCAGTTAAATCCCTCAGAAAAATTGTCATGCATAGATTGTCTGTGTTCCTTCCGGCTGCTTTCAACGCCTGAAGAGAATTTTTACTAGAATGAAATATTTGTCTAAGAGAGTCACATCTCACTATGTCAAGTGTTTTCTAAGAAGAAATCATATGAATAACTATAAGTGTTCGTTTCGCTTCATTTTTACTGATTACTCTTGCCACCAAACTTGCCACAAATTTTCCTTCAGTTTGGCTTAGTGTATGTTAGCTGGGAGAGAACACAAAAATCATTATTAAATTGCCCCAAGATGAATCAAAACTTGTAAAAGGCATAAGGAAGCACAAGGTATGTGTTAACACAGTGATATAAACACTAGGTTACAGATGGAGTGAAAGTCAGATAAGAGTAATTTAAAAACTGGCTCAAGGCATGCTAAAGATCGTCAACAAGAGCTTTTAAGTTCTCTGAAACAAGAGAACTGAGAGATACAACTAGTGATTATGTGCTTAAAGCAAAACCAGTGCTGCCATATCTGTAGAAGTGCAAAATGTATATTAAGCCTCTTTCAGGTCTGGCAAGTCTGAGGTTATACCATTTCTCAAGGGAGATGCAACATGAGGAAGCTCAGTTCTAAATTTTTCATTTTCTGCCAACCTCAGCATTGAATGAATCCATGGATTTACGCCCTGATGAATTTAATCCTCCAGGTTAAATGAGACACTGCTGGCTGATGCTCTCGTTAAACTATCACAGGCAGATTTTATTGTGCCTTGGATGTGCTGAAAGTCTGAACAACGTGACGCATTGGGGAAAGGCAGGAGCTTTCACCGTGGTTTTTGGTACGTTCCTTCCACAAGGTTATCAACACGCATAGGCCCCTCATCCCTCTAAATGCCCATTTCCTTCGCTACCTTGAAATCCGGACAGGCTGGGAAGCTGCTGTGTTAACATTTCTGCAAGAGAATGGTTGAACTCCCTGACTCCCAGAGGCCCTGATTGCTATCAGCCAGGTCAGCAAGGCTGCGATGAAGGAGAATAAGGGCAACGTGCTGCTGCTTCTGGTGAAATTTAGCTGTATAGGCCACTCTGTGGCACTGCTGTAAATATCACACTCAACCTCCAGTACCTCAGAAAGAGAGAAACCCAGTAAGGCAGGGACGGTCAGATACAATTTCCTATGTGTGAAAATACTAGAATCTGGATCTGGCCGTGGCTCCAGTTAACAAGCAAAGGAAAACTTGGAGCATAACCTTGAGGCTCTGTGTTCCCTGGCCACTTTTAGACATTTCCAGACAGTGAACTGGGCTTTTGCAAACTGAATCCTGAGGGCTAATCCTGAAGGCCTGTCTTAATTTCTTAATTCCATGTTTTCCACAGTGGGAGTTTGTCCTCAGTCTTACTCATTTCTCAGTCCTGTACTACAGCCTTTTCAGAACTCTGAATTCAGACTTGTATCTGTTTTGAGTGTGGTTTGGGGGCAATTCTCCCGTAAGTTTTGTTCTGCTAGCCAAAAAGCTAGACCAATACAGGTTGTAAACAAGGCATTTTTTCAGGAGGCTGCAGTGAGTCCCATATGTCCTCCTGCCTGCCTTCAGGTGACATTTCCTTCCCGGGGATGGTAAATGGATGGGGTCTCTGCTTGTCTCCCTGGTGTCCCCCACTTTCAGCAGTCCCTCACTCAGCACACAGGCTTTCTCTTGGTTCCCATAGTTGTGATTTTAAAGGTTGGGATCTGCGCTATTTAAGTCTTGTGGCTCTCTGGGAAGGGCTATCAAACTCAGCCTTACTTATTAAATAGTGTCCGTGGAAGGGAGCAGCGCAGACACTTTGAACTTGGAGACAGATCACAGGAGACAACTGTTCGTAGCTATGCAGATGGTTTATGTGCTATTTAACAAGACAGATGTATCCTCTACCAATAAACAGACCTCCATTTTTTAGCAGTGCTTTAACTCTGATCCTGCATGAGGAATTTATTTGGTAAAAAAGGTTGACCTTTTTTTGCTTATATTGCTTTTTTGCAACTCTAATGGCTAGAGCAACTCTTTACAAAACCTGGCAGACAATCATGTTTTGACTATGAGTAGCTACAATTCAAAACTGTCAGTTTTCCTGAAGAAGATTATGCTGAAAGCCCCCTACCTTTTGGTGAAAAGTTATCTTGCAGAATACAAATCATCGTCAATTTCCCAGGATTAAAATCCTGAGCCTTTGGCTTGCTCAAAGCATTTCTTTAGCCATGGAAGAAGAGACTGAGACTGTCTAGAGGCAGCAAAAGTCACCACCACAACAGCACGGGATGAATGAAAAACAGCTGCATTTGGCAACAAACCAGGTCATGTTCCAATTAGGTTTTTGAGTATTTTACAGAAGCCATTGTCACCAATGAATTCAACCAACAGAAAGATATCTGGCAACCTTTTAAGCACTTCTACAGAAAGCCATATGCCAGCAGAGAATACGCTAGAAACCCTTGCCATCCTTAGACATTTTTACAGGAAGCTGCATGCCTAGTGAGAACAAATAAAGGCTTCTTGTAAGAGCAACCTCAATTTTCTTTACTGAGACTTCAGCTCCAAGCTGAGCTCCAGGTGAATCACAGAGCAAAGATGTTCATTTTCACTAGCAGCCTTCCCAGTCACATTTTTTTCTCTTTAGAAGGGCATTCTACAAGTGTTCTGTTAACCGCTTTTTCCCCAAGATGCCGTCCGTGTTACAGCTTTCTGTGGGCAGAGGAGCCCTCTCCATGTCTGGACAGATAGGAGGGCGTTACTTGTTCAGCTTGATAAAGGACACTTACTGGGAAAACTGCAACCTATACTCATTAATGGGAACAACAGCATTTTATGCAAGGCTTACCCTGTCTACCCACTGATACTGTCAGAATGGAGTAAACAAGACCAGACTAGATCCCAATTAAACTAGTACAGAAACCTCAAGAGCCCTGAATTTACTTAATATCTAGAGCAGGAGGACATTTCTGAAGTACTAGATATAAATACAATTCTCCACTGAATTACCTAGATCTACTGAAAGAAACAAATTTGCATCAGTCTGGGTAGATATATTATCTGTAAAAACACAAATACTGACTAATTTGGGGATGGGTGAAAAAAGGCATGAAATCTAGCCCTAGGTTACTTCTGGCTGACAGAGTACAACGCAGCAAAGATCAGTATCAATTTCGTGCTTAATATTGCCTGTAATCAGTAGGTGCAGCCTTGTGCAATGATGCTGAGGCAAGCTTCCAGCCTTTTGCTCTGGAAACATTCTTACAAACACAGTTCAGAGAAACTAAGTATGGGTTGTGAAGGCTATATCTGAGATGATGTGGGCTTGACAAACTCTCCGTACTCTGAACTAGCACAATCACCCTTCTCTTGCTGTCTGGCTGTTTAAAATATGTCTTTGTCACACCTGAAGTTTCCCCTCTTCTATTAATGGATGACGTACCCGGTAGTGAATAGAGCTTTACGATCCTTACACGCTTTGCACAGCAGAGGACCTGGTAGGAAGAGTTTCCTGAGTAACACCATTCATTTATGCAACATTCAGCTCCTGTAAAGCGTGGCAGAGAGAGGGGCAAGGAAATCTTCTCATGGCTGGCTATGATGCTTCGGATGTGAAAGAAGCCTCGGTAGCTGTGCAGTGGTGTGAGATTTGTGATATGTGGCTTTAATTTCCCTCTGTATTCGACCTGAAACCTATAGTCACACACGCTGACATGCGGTTCACAGGGTTTCCTAGGTCTAATACAATGTATAGCTAAGGCAACGTTATGGATCTGTTGTTGAAAAGTTGGGATACTGGGGGGGGGGCGGTGGTGGGGGCGTGAGAATGTGAGTTCGACTTACAAAGTTTCTGACTCCACAAAGTTTGAATTTCTCACCAATCCTTTCAGTAACATTTGCAACATAAAACGGAATAGGCGCTAAGTAATGGATAATGCACTGAACTGTTCATAAAAATTAAGCTTTGGAACAATGACACCTTTCAAGAAAGAAGTTCACGGGGAAACTTAGCACAGCCACATTTTTTGTCTGTATTCCAGGATTTGGGGTGGGGTTTTTTTTGCAGCTTTTTACAGAGAAGCTCATGCCAATTATTTGCACTGATGGACCAGGTGTCCTCCGAGACTACTGGCGCTGAGTCCCAAGCAAAAGAAGGGTAATGGCAGGCTGGCGTGGGTGCACATACCCTCTCACAGGTAACAAGCCCAGGAAAGGGCAAAAAGCCTGCGATAAAGCCTTGCACAATTCTAGCATGTTCAGAAGCATATAATCTTGTATTTTAAGCTGGAAGAATCTTCTGGAGTCAAAACTTTTGGAAACGTCTTTTTAATCAAAGAAGTAAGAATTAATCTTTAATTCTTCACCATTTTTCCTTCTCCCTGTAAAACCAGTAGGAAAAAACCTACATCTTTTTTTGCACCTAAATTTAACTGCAATCACATATGAGCAGACACAGAGAGTTTTATTAAAAATAAAGTAGGATTGGCATCTCAAGTAATATTTCTTTGTTGTAATGTCACGTATTTTTGTGTGACTGAAGGAAACAGTTTCTAAACAAAGGGTCAAATTCAGGTGCCGGTGAAATCAGGGTGTAAATCCACAATCCTGGCAACAGTACCAGAATTTTCACCAAGTCCAGTTTTACCAAGAGGAAGAAAACTCTGCAGCTCAATCATGTTTAAACCAGAGATTTAATTGACCCACTGCCAGGAACTTTCGAGGAAATGAAGAAATTTGGATTGTAATTGCAGAAACATGATTTTTTAGACCTATATGCTAATGTCTGGGTGATATTCGTTATCTCAGACAAAATCCTGAAACCTTTAAAGACGTTAGGTATGGGTTGCTTTCAAAGTCCTTGCAATTCTTCTAATAATAATTAACTTTACCGGGGTTTACCCGATGTCTAGATGGGTCCAGATGGGATTCCTCTTAGAGCCAGCCCTCACTTCTGACCCCCCCCCGCTTTGCCGTGGGTAGAAGCGGGCTCGGGGCCGTGCAGACCGATACCGGCAGACCTGCGCCTACTCTGCACGGCTACAGCAACCTCTCCATTCTCAATTAAACTTTTAAGAGCTGCTCTAAGTGGCCGTGAGGGACCTCTCCGGGGGCCACGCTTCGGCCGGCGCAGCTGTTCCAGCAGCCCCCTGTCTCTCTCCGACGAGCCGGGCTCCCCGGAGGCGGGGAAGAGCTCACGGTTCCCCCTCGGAGCAGCGCTGTTCGGACGGGGCGGCCCCGCGGAGGGGGAAGAAGGCGGGGGCGGTGGCGGGGGGCGGACGGGGCGGCGGCGGCGGCGGCAGCCGGGGAAGGAGGGGGCTGGCGCTTAGGCTCTGGGCAGCCACTGGCACGGAGCTCCCCCCTCGCGTCGCCTCCCGCGGCGGGGGATAAAGGCACCGGGCCCCGGCTGCTCCGCGCCGCCGGAGCGGGGAGGCGGCGGGCAGCGGCGGCGGCGGCCGAGCCGGGGGTGCGGGGGCCGGGGCGGGCCCCACCGCGCAGCCCCCTCCATGCGCCTCGCCGGCGGCGCCGGCTCCCCCCGGGCGGCGCCTTCGCCCGGGAACGGCAGCCAGTGGCGGGCGGCGGAGCCCGGTGGTGGCGGCGGCGGCGACAGCAGCCCCAGCCCCGAGGCGTGGTCGGGGTCGCCCAACGGCAGCCTGGGCGGCTGGGACCCCTTCGGGCGCGACGAGGAGCTGGCGAAGCTGGAGATCGCCGTGCTGGCCGTCACCTTCGCCGTGGCGGTGGTGGGCAACGGCAGCGTGCTGCTGGCCCTGCGGCGCACGCCCCGCAAGGCGTCCCGCATGCACCTCTTCATCCGCCACCTCAGCCTGGCCGACCTGGTGGTGGCCTTCTTCCAGGTGCTGCCCCAGCTCTGCTGGGAGGTGACCCACCGCTTCCACGGCCCCGACGGGCTCTGCCGCGTCGTCAAGCACCTGCAGGTCTTCGGCATGTTCGCCTCGGCGTACATGCTGGTGGCCATGACCGCCGACCGCTACATCGCCGTCTGCCACCCGCTGAAGACGCTGCAGCAGCCCACCAAGCGCTCCTACGGGATGATCGCGGCCGCCTGGGCGCTCAGCCTGCTGCTCAGCACCCCCCAGTACTTCATCTTCTCCCTCAGCGAGGTGGAGCGCGGCTCGCAGGTCTACGACTGCTGGGCGCACTTCATCATGCCCTGGGGGCCCCGCGCCTACATCACCTGGATCACCGGCGGCATCTTCGTCGCCCCCGTCCTCATCCTCGTCACCTGCTACGGCTTCATCTGCTACCACATCTGGCGCAACGTCCGGGGCAAGACGCGCCCGGGGGAGGCGGCGGCGGCGGCGGCGGGCAGCGGGCGGCGGGCGGGCGGCGGCGGGCGGCGGGGGCTGCTGCTCGCCCCCTGTGTCAGCAGCGTTAAGACCATCTCCCGCGCCAAGATCCGCACCGTCAAGATGACCTTCGTCATCGTCTCGGCGTACGTCGTCTGCTGGGCGCCCTTCTTCACCATCCAGATGTGGTCCGTTTGGGACCACCACTTCCCCTGGGTCGGTAGGTGACGGGGTGGGGGTGGGAACCCGGCGGGCACCGGGAGGGCACGCCGCCGCTCTCCCCCGGGACGTAATGGCACTCGTTGGGGTCCTCCGGGGGCTCGGACGGCTTTCCCGGGGCGGTGCGCAGCCCTGAGCCGAGCCTGGAGGAGATGGGGCGCGGAAACCGAGAGCGGGACCGCGGCGCAACCCCCCCACCCCCCGGTGCCGTCTCGCCGAACGAGCCCTTTTCTCCGCCGGGGGGAAGAAATAGCGGGTAAAACAAAAAAGCCCCCCTCCCCCAGGCGCCGTTGTGCGGCGAGATGAGCAAGCTCTGGGGCCGCCCCCCACGGCCCCACTCATTCCCCGACGGGGCGGCCCCGGGCCGGGGGCTGCGGAGCGGAGGCAGCGGCGCTCGCCCGAGCTGTCCCGGGAGCAGCCGGAGCGGAGCCGGGTGGAGCGGGGCGGCTGCTGGTGCCAGCCGGACCCCCGGAAAGGAGCAGCAGCCGCTGCGTTCTCATCCAGAGCAAAATCAGCGGGTGGGAACTGAAAGTATTTGCTGCGATAACTTGAACCACAGAATCATAGAATTGTCTAGGTTGGAAGGGACCTTTAAGATCATCGAGTCCAACCGTTAACCTAACAGGGACAAAACCACCATTAAACCATGTCCCTCAGCACCACGTCTACTGTCTCTTAAATACCTCCAGGGATGGCGATTCCGCCACTTCCCTGGGCAGCCTGTTTCAATGTTTGATAACCCTTTCTGTGAAGAAATTTTTCCTAATATCCAGTCTAAACCTCCCCTGGTGCAAGTTGAGGCCATTTCCTCTTGTCCTACCACCTGTTACTTGGGAGAAGAGACCGACCCCACCTCGCTACAGCCTCCTTTCAGGTAGCTGCAGAGAGCGATAAGGTCTCTCCTCAGCCTCCTTTTCTCCAGGCTGAACAACCCCAGCGCCCTCAGCTGCTCCTCGTAAGACTTGTGCTCTAGACCGCTCACCAGCAACATTTTCTTCCATTGGAAGCTGCCAATTAATAAAACTTTAGAAATCTTTTGTGTTATTACCAAGCATATAGACATATATGCCACGAACAATTATACGATTAGGGAACTTACTAAGCCTTTTTTGCTGTAACTGCCTTGCATGTGCATTCCCTGCTCTCTAATAATGGGGCTGGGCACACCCTCAACCCTTCCTCTGGACCGGGCAGTCACCTCTGAGCAGCCCCTTTAGGCAGCCACCAGTTCTCATGAAACAGTGGCAATTTAGTGTTTTGGAGATAACTGTCCCTCGGTTAAATCTGGCTGAAAATCATTGGTGAGTTTAAAAGTTGTTATATATGGAATGGCAGGCAACGTAGTAACATATACCCTGTTTCCTCATAATGAGAAAGCAGCGAGTCAAAATGTTGGAATTTGTAATTTCTTGATTTTTTTTTTAATATCCACAAATTATCACTTATTGTAGTGAGATCATTGATTGCTTCTAATATGGGACTAAAGTCAAGCCTAAAATGCAGATCCCAACAGAGAAATAAAGGCTTGCAGTGGACAAGTAGATTATTATTATTATTTTTTACTTCAAAAGAAATGCAAACCTAATTGAACAGACGGCTATTTTGTAGGTTTGTTTGAGAGATTCTTTAAATCTTAAGGAGCTGCATAATGCAGCAATTATACTTCTTTGGAGATGCAGTATTACAAAAAAAGCTCACTAATAATTAATTAGACTAAATAGATATTTAATTTTAACTAGTTATTGAAGGTAGAAGACCATAACTGTTTTATGGCAGAGTGCTAACTTCCATTTTTTCCTTAAGTAAAATTTGTTCAACCTCTGAAATCCAGATTTGATTCACAAGCCAGTAGTTCCTTGAGCATTCAGCACTTTTCAGCATGCAAATATATACAGGAAAATTCAGAATTATTGAAAGCAGTGGGAAACCAGTGGGAATTCTGCCATTGCCTCCCAGGGTAACCAGTTTTTAAAACAAAAGTCTGAATAAAAACTGTTCAGCATTTAAAGCATGGGCTTATCAACACATGGATAAACATCACTGGAAACGGGACTAAAGAATTATTTTTGATAACTTCTTCTCCCACAGCTTCTTGAAGTTTGTTCAGACAAATTCCCATTGACTTCAACATCAGCCTTACACACATAAGAACTTTCCCGATTATGGCCTCGTTATTCCTTTCAAACGCTGCTGCTCAAGTTTAAAAAATAGAATTATTCAGTAACTGAAAAAAAGTAATAATCCAACAGTTAATGCAGCAATTGATTGAACAGTGCAAATGTCCTTTTGATGATTAAACTGCTTTCTTCCCCCCTCCCCAGATTCTGAAAACACTGCGACTACCGTCACGGCTCTGTTGGCCAGCCTGAATAGTTGCTGTAACCCCTGGATCTACATGTTTTTCAGCGGGCACCTCCTGCAAGACTGCATACAGAGCTTCCCTTGCTGCCAAAAAATAAAGCAAACGCTGAGTAAAGAAGATTCAAACAGCAACAGCAGGCGACAGACTTCTTTCACCAACAACAGAAGCCCGACCCACAGCTTGAACACCTGGAGAGAGTCGCCCCACTCCAAATCGACCAGCTTCATCCCCATTCCAACCTGAGGGTGGCCCCGTGGGCAGGCAGGGCTTCCAGCCCCACGACGGCGCTTGGGATGGCTACGGCATAGCACTTGACGCTGGTCACAGGCACCAGTCGCGGTAGCAAGGAATGACTAAGACGGCCATAAGACAAGAACGTGCCGCTTTGCTCGATAAGCTATTCTGCAGCGTGTGAAGTATTTTATGAGAGGTATTTAGGACTTGGGCAACTGTTCAGGAAGGCGTGACAATAAAGCACTTATTTTTCTAAATAGAATTCATTATTTTAATTTTTTTGTTTGTTTCTAAAATATTAAATGCATTGTTTGCTTGTTGTGCAGAGCAGTAAAAGTAGTGGAGTTGGCGTGTGTTGGAGTGACTCCGCTCTCTAGCGTTAGTGCCTAAAACTTCTCATGATTGTTCAATGAAGTCACAGGGAAAGGTGATGATAAGAACAAGATCACAATTTAGTCTTAAACACAAAAAGAAAAGAGTTGGGAGAAAGTCCCGGCTGTCCAGATAAGGAACATGGTTAGACAGGATCTCTGTTATTGGGAATGTAATTGTTTTATCTTGTAAAGGTCTAGCAATTCTCAGTTAATGAAATTTAACAGCCCGTGTGAGGCAAATCCTTCAGTGCTGTTCATGTCTCTATGTGTATTGTGGGGTTTCATTTTTAGGGTGACGTTTCCTCTTCCCTTCATGTTGGTGGAAGTTACACAGCATCTTTTTTTTGTGTGCCGTTGCACCTACCGTGATTTTTTTAAACTAATTTTTAAAAATATATTGATAAATAAGTAGGATAAGCTATGACTAGCTCAGCACTGTTGCAAACAGATACACCAAGAAAACCCATTGTGACTACCAGAACCACTTGCTTTACGGGTAACAATTGCATCTTTTCTTTTTTCTTCACTAAAACAGCTGGGATTTAGTCACATTTGGTTGTCAAGAAAATAGCCCCATAAATTCAGGGGAATGTGGCTGTTTGGTAAGAGCTGAAGAATCAGTATATTCCATGACACAGATCATAGAATCAAACTTGTAAGTCTTCTGGGAACTTATAAAAATTGTCAGTGCTCTTGTTTATTTATTTTTGGGGTGATCATGACAATATAGGCTTTGAAATTGGCAGTAAACTGCAACAAAATGTCATCACAACACATTTACTAATTACAAAGCATTCGAGGTGTGCTTGTTTTCACTACAATGCACGGCAAGTCAAACATAGTTCCTACAGCTTGTAAATAATCCCGTTACGTCTTTCCGTGGAGTCTGTCTTTGACCTGGAGATCGGGTTTTGAAGGTCCTTGAGTAAGTTTTGCTGTGGTTTTAAAGTGCTGAGGATCTCTTTGAGAAGTCCAGCTACCTGCCTGCTCCTGAGCTCTCTGGGTCCTGAGATCCAGGTGTTCCCCTGTCACCGCGCAGGACTCCCGATGCAGTCCCAGCTGGCTCCCTGAAGCCGTGGAACACGTGCACGGCTGCATAACGCGCATCCTTATGTTTGCAAGGAGGAATCTCAGCAGCAGGTTCCTCTTTTTTTGGCCACCAAAACCATCCAAACAAGACGATTGCTTTCCTAATTGCCTGAGGAGAAAAAATATAAATGGTGTCACAACTGTGGCTTTCACTGAAGACGGTGCGGTCTTCATGCCTCTCGCAATAATGGTAGTAAAAATTAATAGAGCTTGATGCCAGATGAGACCATATTCAACCTGACGTCCACCCTGGGAGCTCCCAGGTGTATCACTGACTATTCCAGGCAAAGAGTAGGGAAGAATACAGCTCAAAAAGAGTATTTGGGTTTTATTGTCGCTAAAGAAAGTCTTAGGTCTTCTCTCTACATTTTGTGTTATCATTTTCTGCTCTTCAGGAGAACAATCTCGTCTAATGTTTTGTTGTTGTTGTCCAAAACGCTAGAACCCAAAGGACAGCATGGTGGAATGGCTTGTATTTAACAAATCATCTTTTTGACCACCTTTAGTACACAGAGATGACTACAGCTCCCACCAGCTATGAGTGAAGGTTTTGTGAACTTAAAGCTATATTTTAGTCTGAAAAAATGCATGCCGTGGCGCTGGGTGTGTGTGTATTTGTGTACATTATATATACTGCATATATTTCGCAAGTAGGTAATTCACTATTACTGAAATTGCAAATGTTTGAAGTTGAGTACGCTGTCCTTTGCCTAGCTTTCTATTTGTGTTACTACTTTCTTTGTACATAAAATATATATTAAAAAACAATTAGCTGCACTAACAGAATTTTCATGTTTGCGGAATTGAATTATTTTTCTATTACACTTTATATTCAAACAGAGAAAAAGAAAATAATGTAGAATAATGCTGATTATAAAACTAAGCTGGGTAATGGAAAATACATTAAAAAAAGTAAACAGGCTCAAAATTACATTTTTTAGTTTCTCCCAAATACGTTACAAAATCTAGGCTTACACTTGGGGCTTGTCAGCGTAAATGTACTCTGTGAGTGTTCTACAGCTTCTGTAATTAAATTGATGAAACTATGTAGCAGTATTTGGACTCCATGCACTTTTTGTACATACTGAGTTTTGCTTTTTCACGTAATTGTAACATTGGAAGATACAGCCCATATTTTTTTAAGTGTTCATCTGTGGAGACGTGCGTTTTTTTAACAGCTGCTTTGGGTTATCATGAGGGCACAGCAATGAAAACAGAAGGAAACAAGAAGTTGTGAAACCATTGCACGTTTAAATAAACCTGTACATTTGTTTGATGAGAAGCATTTTGTTTCTTTCGCTTGACTAGATTTTGCAGATTCTTGGTGGTACTCCCTGTATTTTACAAAATGTAAAATTTCTTCATTCATTTTAATGAGTTATCTCCATGAAAAGCTTTAAGGAGTGAACAAAATTAAAATGTTTCTCTGTTACACAGAGTGCATGAAGGACACGGGCAAAGAAGGAACGTGCAGTTAGTTTTCCACTGTATCCTGCTAGTATTGTTAAAACAGGTAACATAGCACTTATTCACGTTATAAAGGGGTTATTTTGATATTTTTTGCTTTAATTTGGGGGAATAAAATGTTTAGCTTCTAATGTAAAACATGATTGACTGCATGAGCCAGCACTCTGTTGTTTGTGCCGGTGTTACTAGAATTACAGCATTTTAAAGACAATTAGATGGCAGAAGCGAAGCACATGTGATGATACAGAGGATGGAAAGAATTTTATTCTTTTAAATAAGAAACAAAAGTTGCCAAAAATCTTGCTTTTCATTCATTTATTTTTAAATTTGTAGGCTAAGAAATAAGAAAACTTTTTTTTTTCTGTATTACCCCATCAAGACCAAAGTCTACAAGAAGACGCTAATTTGTGTGTGTCCAGTCCTGCAAAGAGAAAGGTTTTGTCTGCAACAAATCTTACAGCCAGTTCCAAATTGTCCAGATTGAAGGACCTTGTTGAAGTGCACATGTGCTTCTTTCCAATTCGTGCGTACGGAATCCAGGGCAGAAGGAAAGGAGCTGCACAGCTGGATGTCATCCCACGGCATGTACCCGTGACCAGCTGTGGGCAGTGAACCTGTATCTTACAGTAGAGCTATTGCTGAAAAGCAGAGTTACTTGCTGTGTAGGGGAAGCTCCAACAGAGTTGTCCTAGACTGAGTTCCCCACCTACAGAAAAGACTAATTAAATATAATGCCCCAGGGCCTACAGGAGAGAGCGGGAGGAAGTCTTTGTCAGGGAGTGTAATGATAGGATGAGGGGTAACAGTTTTAAACTGAAAGAGGGGAGATGTAGATTAGATATTAGGAAGAAATTCTTTACTGTGAGGGTGATGAGACACTGGAACAGGTTGCCCAGAGAAGCTGTGGCTGCCCCATCCCTGGAAGTGTTCAAGGCCAGGCTGGATGGGGCTTTGAGCAGCCTGGTCTAGTGGGAGGTGTCCCTGCCCATCGCAGGGGGGTTGGAACTAGGTGATCTTTAAGGTCCCTTCCAACACAAACCATTCTATGATTCTAAGATTCTAAAAAGTGTCTGCATGAGTTTCAGTTGGACAGTCCCTTCTGTACAGGATATCAGAAGTCTGGGGAGGCAGAAAGGAGTTAGTGTGCTTAAACACTAGTTTGGAGCTTTAGTTATTATTATAAGATAGTTTTCTGTGTTTTTCTTTAGGAGTAGGCTTTACTGGAAAATGTAGCACTTGCTACTTGGGTAAAGGAATTATGGGGTATATAAACGAACAGGTTTCAAGGTTCAGGAACAGGTCACAGCTGCTCCACCGGGAGCAGTCCTGGCTGGTTCAGGTAACAGTCCCTCACACTAGAGTAGGTGCAACTAGTCTTGCAAAAGGCAGGGAAATGTCGAAGGTAATGTAAGTCACGCGGAATGGTTTGTGCAGGTATGTAAAAAGCAAGCAAACAACAATCATGACTAGTCCCTGCTGAGCTTCGTTAGAGCCAGCCAGCATGGGTTTGCCTCTCCCGGGACTAGTCCTGCAGAAACTCCTGGATCAGTACTCTATTGATGGGTTAATACTGTATCGCTGTTTTGGTACAACTGCTCAGTAAATTGCCATGTCTTACTGTAAACTTGCTTAGAGTAACAGTTTATATGCAAATTAGCCTTAGGTCTTCATAAGGACATTTTTAGCTGAATTCCTGACACAGTCCATTGGGTTACTCCGTTTCTGAAAGGCAAGGCTGTGAGGCAGCATCGGGAGGGCAAAGCTCTCTTCCCAGCTGTATGGTGAGGAGACCGGCAAGTCTCTCTAGTTCCAGGTGGACCAAGATGTTGTTGGGTACATGTGGACTTTCTTCTAATCAGAGAAGATTAGAAGAATCTTCTGTACATTTCCAACATTTTGCACATTCCCAATAATTTTTTTCGGGGGGGGGGGGGCGGGTAGTAGGGGGCGATTAGCGATGTCACACTTTCTCAGTGCTCTGCAAGCAAAGGATGGTTTTCAGAAAAAAACATCAGGATCAGTGAAAGGTCATATACAAATTTCCCGCCTCTTCATTGGCTTAGGGCTTTTCCTTATACTGATGAAGTAAATGGAAGAGTGCCTTCCCTTCCATTTCATGTCAAATTAAGTCATTCCCAAGAACAGTTTTCAACTGCTGTGGTTCATTATGGGTTTCTGTAAGGCGCTAACACTATTAATAAAGGCATAAGCAGGAATTAAGATTTAATGGCCTCTGATTGCAGAAATAAGGACTACCATTTCATGACTGTCTATTGTTAAATTGATTGTGCTCCTACTCTGCAATAGGACAAAGTGCTATTGAAATCACAGTCCTCCTTCCATGGCAGTATTTTATATACTTAGGACTATAACATTTTAATTTTCCTGCTCAAGTGTGGTAGACCTGTGAGACCTGCTTAACCAGATTTATGAGCTTTACTTGTGCCACTGGCCAAAAAATACAGCCTTACCAGAACTGAAGATAAAGAACCCCCATGATTTGGATCCCGTTTTGACTTATGAATGACTTGTTAGGATGTGTTTCTCCTGTGTTGTCCCATTTGACATGAATCATACCAGACTGTGACCCCTGAACCAAGGAGTTTTCAGTCTAACTCAGAAAAAAAAAACCCAGTCACTGAGCCTTAGAACTGGGCTAGGAAGGATTGCTCCCACAGGGCATGAACACGCTGGGCAATGACACCATATGGACAAAAGTTTACCGCAGAAGCCGTCCTGCCGTTGCTGTGCCTCTTTGTGTTCACCTGTCTCATCCCTCTCTAGCCCAGCTGGTAGGGATCCACTGCTGACCCATGTTCAGTGTTGTCTACACCCTCTTACAGAGGCTCAGACACCGGCAGGATGCTGGGAGGTCTGGATTGTACCTCCAAGTGACAGTGGCCGCATTATCCAGTACTGGTCAAGTTAATTTACTGGTGCCTGGGTTATGCATCTGTAGTTCAGGGTAATGATGTTTATCTTCCTCTTATAGGACACATGGATAAGAAGTGCTGTGCATGAGTTTAACATTTCTTTTCAAGCAAAGCACTGGTAATGCAGGTTGTAGGTGGCCCATCAGCTTTTACACCTTTGAAGCAAAACATGGCAAAACTGGCATTACAAACCACTTGGCTCTCCAGGGCATGAAGCACATTCTGGAAAATAAGGACTAGGTAACCAGAGCCTGGCACAGCGGCTGCCCTGGCCTCTTTCACCACTACTGCTGTGATTGCTCCTGCCATAGTCTCTCTGGTCCCTGGTAATGACGGCTGCAGCATCATTACCTGCCCCCCCCCCACCATGTGGGGGCAGGGAGCGCAGGAGCCACAGCAGACAGGGTTGTCATTAAAACACATTCATTTTAAACTCCTTTTAGAGGAAGGAATGCGGATCCTACCAAATAAAAAACCCACAGTGAATATTGGGAGAGAGAGGAGCTGTGACTCAGAGAGCAAATAAAACATGTCATAGTCCAAAGATGATTTGAAAGCATCAAGATGCTTTGCACTTTGCAACTGTAAGGTTTGTCTTATATATTTAGAAAAGGAGTCCCTTGTCTTCCTGGCACTGTAACTACAGGAAGCTCCTTACAAATTTAGTAATTATCTCTGCTGAGATGGCTATGTCTAAAAAAGGGCAACAATCTCTTCAAGCTAAGCATTCAACATGTGACCTGTGGGGTCTTGGCCCCCGCAATGCTGACATGTCCTGTGGGAAATGTGGGGAGCCGCAGAGCTTTCAGGGAGGGGAAAGGAAGAAGCCTAAACACCAATCCCCTTTTTGGAAAGAGGTGATAAAGTCAGGCTAAATGTCATAAGAGATGCCTAAATCTTCAAGTTAAAAGGCAACAGTCTTCCTAGTATTTTAGCAAGCTTTTAGTTGAAGATGTTGTGGAAGTGAGGAGCAGTAGGTGAAGAACTTGAAGGATTAGGAGGCATTTAACATTGTAGCATTCTAATCAAAAGGAGAAACTTGGTCAGGCACAACTCAAATGTTTTTCTAAGTAAGAATACTAACTGTACGAAATAGTGTTAAAAGTAACAAAAAGTTGGCTAGCAAGTGCTCTCTCCTGGCTCGCTGTAAAACAGGCAGAGTTATGCAATAGACATCTGCAAACCGGGCTAGCCACAGACAAACGCATCCTCTGAAATACTGCAGGTGTTGGTCACCTCGGAGGAAGACACCGATAACGATTCACTCTATCATTGTCTGAGATCAGAAAAACAAGGAGATCGAATCATCAGACTAATTTGCCACACACTTGATCTAAATAATCAAACATTATTAAATAGTCACCATAATATTTTCTAAACATGAGACATTTCAGTGTTTACATGGGAGCGAAGGAGGGCTCCCAAGTACTATACGAGACACTAGAGCTAAGGATTGAGTTCAGTAAAACACTTGGGGGTTTGTGTGGATTTCAGTCCTTCTGGAGCCCCATTATCTCCAGTACCCCAAACACCGTGAGGGCAGCAAGGGCAATAGAGAATTACATGCGGTAATTAATAAAAAAAGGAAAAGACACATTTGTGTTTCTGTACATAATCTTATTTCCCAAAGCAAATTGTACTTGTCTTTTTCAAAAGAAATGAGCAGGGATTAAGTTATGTATCTCTGATGATAACTTAGTTCACCATGAAACTGACGTTCAGAAGCTTAGGTATCCTAAACTCTGATATATGATTATGGATGTTCTTTATTAAATTTATAGGTTTGAAGCTTATCAGTTAACAACATGTTATTAAATTAAATAGAAGCCGGGAAAATGAGGGAAGAGGTCTGCCTTTGTTCTCTCTTTTTTTTTTTTTTTTTTTTTAATCTATTACAGCAATTCCCCTGAAAAGCTATATTTTAAATATGCCGTGCTGGAGATGAGATGATCCAAAGCACCACGAAGAATCCCAGCTTGACTCACTCTTTCAACATAAGATTTATCATTAACACTTGCTCTCTGTCTCACAGAGATCACAGTGTGAGGCATAATGTAATTGAACAATGGATTCCCATTTCTTCCCAAATTTATGAGCCAAGTGCCTGCATACAGAGACTCAAAACTGGAGGACATGAAGGTGGAATTCATCTGCGTGAATGTACCTACAGTGCCGGTGTGTCCATCTGAGAAAGAGTGATTATTTTTGTAGCCAAGGCAGAGCTAGCCTTTTGGAGTTCAGGGAGTCATCATAGGGAGGATGTCAGCATCTGATCAGAAGAATGCTGCCTTTAAGTCCATTAATATATGGACCAGAAGACTATTTATTCACTGATTGCAATGACAGGTAGACAACCAGCTCAAATTGGTACACCTGTACTGCAGATAGCTGTCTACAGGTGCTATTGGTTTTATTGTCAGATCTCAGTAGAGTAGTTCAGGATTTTACTTTATTTCAGGGCAACTACAAAATGTTACCATCTAATAGCATGATATTAATTTGAATGGAGCTGATGATGTTATCCCAATAGCTAACAAAAGGTGGCTCATATTGCAAAGCTTCTGCCAGCTGGGTGCCTTTGTTAGTCATGTCACAAGAAAGACCAAAACCAAAATGAGCCTAGAGATCAATTTACCTCCTCACACCCAGGTGACATCTCTGGCCTTACAAAGGGGGAACGATCTCTACATCTAATCTCTCCACGTGTCCCATCTCTGCATGCTGAACCTTTTCGGGTTTCATCTCCTTTGTGCTTAAAGGTGGATTTACGAGAAAATCCTTAATTAGGCAGAACTCTTGAGATACTCAGATAATACAATCCTAAGGGTCAATGTACAACATAGAAAGATATATCCTATTACACAGAGAATTAGGATTGGAGAAAAAACCACAAGGATAATACCTAAAATTCTTGGTAATATAATATGGAGAAAAAAGCACTAATAAGGCAAGCGAGAGTGGCATGCTAGGTACCTCTACCACGTACAGCACGTGTAGTCCTGCTTTCCTAAGAAACTGCACAATTACAAAAACTTTGAGAATATAACCAGTGTAAAATGATTTGCACCTGATGCCATCAATGACTGTTTTCAACATGAGCAGGAGCACTGTAAGAAAAAAAAGGAAGCAACGATTCTGGTCAACAACCTTCTCTCCCAAGTGTTTAAATGAAAATGAAAGCAACGTAATGGCTTAATGGAAAAATCAGATTTGACCTCTCTGATCAAAAGTGTCCTTTTTCCACAGATGTCAGGTTCGTGTAAAATAAAGAAACAAAGTCTGTGTGCCTCCAAGTGCGAGTACCCTGTGGTCTGTGTGGGGAGGCCAGGGGTGTCTCTGGTTTCCCGGGTGCATTTCCCCAGGGCAGGGAAAACAGGCAGCAGGAATGAGCTGCCCCAGAAGCCCCCTCAGCTCCTGCTGGGAAGACACTCTGGTTTGACAATATTAATTCTGCTTGTATCAACATAATTAAGTTTCTGAGTGTATCTTTCCATTACAATTTTTAAATCTTCCTGAAGGCAGGGATACAAGGGAGTGCGGAGACTCACTGGGACGCTGGCAGAATACTTGGCAATCCTTCTCCATGGACCCAGGAGGAGGTTACGAGCAGGGATTACCTGCACCACTGCTGAGCTGACAGCAGGGCATAGGATCTGTGCTTTCCCGCACTCCTCCAGCTTCAGGTTGGCAGGCTCTGGGTAAGCAACCAGGGAGGTGGTCTCCCCACCCTGGGCGTATGATGCAGCACCTTCAAGCGAGGTCTTTCGTATGGCCAATGTAGGTATCCATCCTCCCTTGCCCTCTCTGTGGGCCTGGAGGGAATCTGGTTCTCTTTTGGGACACAAATGGTTAAAATCCCTTTCCACACGCTGCTAGCTGGGATGGGAACATTTCCAAACATGGGGGCTGACCTCCCTCAGCATTGAGAAACCGTTGGAGGGATAGGTGTATCAAGCAAAAAAATGTCTTGCACATGAGATGAAAACTAATAGGAGTTTCTTTCTGGTTTGGTTTCTTTTTTTTATAGCGCGTGTGGTAGCTGAGACTCCTTTCAGTGAGCTTGTTAGCAGGAGCCGGGAAATACAGCTGCAGTAGGCCTGTCTCTTGATGTCTGGTATTTTACGGGAGAATAACAATTTTTCTGGTTTAAAAAATAGCACTAACACATCTCAGTCTTGCTGAGCTCTGAGCTTGACCCGGCACTATGATACGACCACCAATTTCTCGCATTAGGAGCTGACTAAAAATGAGTCAATATATCTACACATATTTTGACTTTAAGCTTTTTTTTTAAACCAAATCTAATAATGACACTTTCAATGTAACATTTTAAAGCATCATTTTCTCATTATAGAGGTTTATCATAGAATAATTTGTTAAAACAAGAATATAAACCATTTTTTTATTAACATTGTCCTTTAATGTTAGTGGTCCATGACTAACCACATCTCAGTGGTCCGGTTGCTTTTTCCTTTGTGTAGATCTCTCCAACTTGATCTGGTTTGGAAATGTTCCTCTGACAAAACTGCTAGATAACATAGCAGATGTTTTAGCTGGTACAAATCCTCAAGCTCAGATGCCTGCTTTCATTTCAGTGAAAAAGCCAGAGCAAACCAACATATTGCTAATTAGCAGAAACACTGTGATAACATATGCCAAACATTTGGATTAATCCATTATAAAACATAAATATTTTAAAATGCGCTTTCTTCAGACTCTGTGATTAATAGGTATTACACGACAGAAAGAGGGTACTAATTTTTCAGAATTGAATTAATCTGAAATGAAAAGCATTTGAAACTGTTCGTTCTTTGTCTTTTTACTCATCTTCTTAACTTGAAATTGTGTTCTGTCTTGCAATCGTGTACTAAGCATGACAGAATACTTCCATCATACTACAGAAATGTTTTCCAAGCATAATACAATGATCTTTATGCTTATCCGCCCTGTAAATTACAGAATCCTGTGCGTGTTAGGGATACCAATTACAAGAATTAAGCCATGCAAGCACGCCTTCAATTAATTTACCTTTGATCTTTTGTGTAACTATGTTTGTCACGGGAAAGGATTCATCTCTTCATTTCGTTGCTTTTCAGTGAAAGCATTTGCACAAAGAAGGAAGCTTGCTCCCAAGACAGACCCAGCTCTGCCGTCTCTCGTAGGCAGCCTTGTCTGCCTTCGCTGCCTGCCTCAATGTTATGTGCGGTGGGGCAACAGCAATGAAAGGATGAGAAATCACACACACTCTGTCACAAAAGGAAATGGTTGCAATCCTGTCGCTTTAATAGTGGGAGAAGAAACATGTGAGACAGGAATAATACCAGCTCTGACACTTCTGCATGAACCCAAAGGCTAGAGAAGGCCAGCACACAGCTTCTCCTTGCAGCAGGTTGTGTCCAAGGAGACAGTCCTAGTGCTCCTTGCTTCCCAGTCTATGCTATTTTGGTTTCAGGCAGCTTGTATACCTCTGGAGAGCAATACTAACCCACTAAAGCCATGGCTTCACATAGAAGTGCCTCAGGCTCCCAGGATGGCCGTCTGCCACATCTCTGGGCAGGCTGTCCCAGTGCAGTTCGTGTCTGTTGCTCCTCTGCTGGGAGTGTGGCAACCCTGAGACAAGCTGGGCTTCAATCTCTCTGCAACTGCCCTTTCAAGGATGGCAGGCTGCTACTGAAGCACCCTGAGGCTCCTTTTTGCCAGAAGAAACAAACCCACTGCCTCAGCCTCTCTTCACACCACCGAGTACCTTGGCAGCCTGCCACCACACCCTCTCCACGTCCTTCTTGAGCAGGGGGCCCAAAATGAGACACCGTTCCAGCTGTGGCCCTGCCTGCAGCAAGCAGAGCTTGATCTGCAGACCACTCTTCCTAATGTAGCCCAGTTCCCAATTTCTGCTTGTTCCCGGTCAGAGTGCGCTCTTGGCTTGTGTTGGCCAGGGCATCCCCTGTATGCACAGGTCCTTTCAGCAGGGCTGACCACCCCAGGCAGCATCCTGCACCTCTCCCTCTTGAACTTGCCTTCTCCCTGCCAGGCTTGTGGCAGTCACCTTCCCCAGCAGGTTTAGGTAGCCATGATGGCATTTCCAGAGACTGGAGCACAGCCACAACCAAAGATGTCCCTATCAACACTGCTCTCCCACCAAGGACCTTTGTCTGTTCCACAGTCACATCGGGGCACAACCCAACAAGGGGACAGGGCTGAAGCAGGGCTTCCTCAGCCCACCTCTGTCCTGTACCCTGTGTTAGGACATTCAAGCTCTTCCACAGCATTGTCACCTCTCCAGCTTAGAGCTAGGGGGAAGGGTAAAGGGTTGCTCACCCTCACAGCAGCACACATGTCCATGCTATAGCTTGGGGTGATGGGACAAGGAGCGTGGGGAAGGTCATCTCACGCAGATTTTCACCATGGAAGTGCTGCTGCTCAGCTGTTTCTACTTGGTGCCTTCAGCATTTGCAGGTCAGGGTATAAGCAGACAATCTCCTCTCCAGAGAGCTGACCTATTGTCAGGAAAGAAAATGTCTGAGAGGCTACAAATAAGCACTGAAGGGGATTCTTGAAGTTTTTCCTCAGAGATTGGGAATTTCATTTTTTGTAAAATGCTGGCACTTTGAGGACAGAATTGTATTTCTTCTGTGGTGTGCACTCTCAGGGGTAAGTAAAAGTTCAGTTTTGACAACCTGACAAAGAATTAAAGGGATGTGATACGTGCGTTGCTTTTATTTCTTCTCAGAGCCACTCTCAAACGAGTGTCACTTGAAGTGATGCGGTAGGTAAATATATAACTAGGAGGCCAAAGGGCTTCCCAGTCTGTTGTGTACCTACAGCGAGGACAGCATGAAAATTCATGCTTACCCACTGATCCCTGACACTGGTGATAAAGCTGTGGCAGTGGCACGCAGCACGGCCTTCCTGACGGGGACTTCTCCGTTTCCAGTTTGATTGCCTGGGCTGGTTTGAGGCCTCAGTGCTATCTTTCAAAGACATTTTAAAGAATCTTTTAAAGACGTTTTAAAGAATGCTCTTCGGTATGTTACTTTTTATTGTACTTATTCTTTTAGCCAGGCTTGGCTTAAGAACTGAGTAAGAGTATACGGCCAAATGCAGCACTTCATTTATTGGTTCCAACGTGGTGCATTCTTATGAGCCTCTGCTCAGCTGCAGCTGGGAATTAATCACTGAATTTCAGTGCTTTTCTCAGCCACCTGAATGCAGGCGTGGTTTTATATGACCTTTTGTTTACCTTGCATTTAATGGGGTCATTTCCCTACCTAAATCCTGTATGTCAGCCCTATATCCTGTACATAGGCCTCTTCCTGAAGGATGCTCCAGAAATGGCAAATCAGTCTCACACAGTCTGCTATGGGGACTGGGGATTAAAGAAAAGAGATAATATGACACATTCAAGGACCATGAAAATGCTCCTTGCTTCCTACTGACGAGTGTCCGGAAGTTGGCTGAGGATGTCTCTTCTGGAGTGAAATTTGTGGCCACGCACAGCTGTATTGCTTGGTCCCTTCATCAGCCGGGGACCATCAGGTCACATTGGATGAGGCGATGGGGCGACAGCTAGCTGCAGTCCTGGACCAGACAGAGCAGCACTGGTGCAACACCGCAACCATGCGGATTTGTAGACATTTGTAACAGAAATGTAAAGATTGATATGAGCTAATTATGAATTGAAATGTTTGCATGAAAGCTGCAGAAGAAACGGTAGAATGAAGTTTAGAAGGAGAGGTAAGATTAATAGCTTTATGTGTGTGATTTCATTCAAAGGAAGAGGAGGAACAAACTGACCTTAAGATAAGGTGACAAGAAGATGAAGAACAGAACCAGAGCCATAAAATAACCAGATAAGGAAAGGAAGACTTATGAGGGCATAGTTGACATACTGAGGCAAAAGATCCCAAGCAGCATCCGCTTCTAAAGGGCACGAAAGCAAACCCACATCAGTTCCTCATTGCTACCTCTGGATGTACATGTCTCAGTGCTTCTGAGCACACGCGTGTGATCACGCAAATGGATAAAAACCAATTTGGGAATTTTGTAAATGAAAATCACCTTTCGCTCCCATAAGATCTCTTAAGTGAATTACTGTTATACTAATTTGCTACAAATTGGCCTTGCTGAGATGCAGGAGGAAAAAAGCACAGCAAAGCACTCACTGATGCAGTAATTCTGCTTTCAGAAGGATCTCTCTCTGGGCCTATGTCACAGGCAAAGGTGTAGCAAGTTGACAGGTGTCACTTCATGGGTCTGGACACTACATCCCACTGAGTTTGGGACCTGTGATCTGAAATATTTGAAATAAGGTTTATAAGACTTTTGGACAGTATCTGAATTTTGTGCTGGCTTACTGGATATTAAGGGTAGTGAAAGCATACTAATTGCAAAACAGGAAGAGAGGCACCATACCCAATCTTCCACAAAGCCCAGGAACAAAACCATTTTAGATTTAAGAAATAATAAAGAAGCATTGTCATCCGCCTTTCCAGTAACCTGCAACTGTTCTGCATCAAATTTAATTCAATCCAGCCAGAGCACAGGCCAAATTCTGATTTTGGCTATATATGTTCTAATTTTGCTGAAACTTGGAATGATTTTGGTCCCTCAGCTCCAAAATTTAGGCTTGATTTATAATCAAACCGGAATTAGTAGGCAGTCTTTTAAATGACATCAATTGCAGAATTAAAGTTACTGAAAAGGGAAGGATCTGAGGACAAGAAAGAGACAGAGCAAGAAGATTTTGGGCCACGTGACTGGCCAATAAACCCCTACAATAGAAGAAGGCTCAGAGGAGATGGTCAAGGATGATGTACCCATGAAGCTCAGGGAATAATGTAGGATGTGACTGACCAGAGCTGTTGCAAAGAAGCTGACTTCTTTGCGCCAGGACTCCGTTGCAAAGGAGGGTGCCCTTTGATTTAGATAAACAGCTATCAACAGCTGAGTGGATCAACTGGTAGTTAATTAAAAGAGTGTAAATGTCTCCCTGAGTTAGCCAGACCAACATGGGGGGAGCAAATACATGGCTCAGCCCAACATAGAGTATAGAAACTAGGCAACTAGCAAAAGTATTTCGAAGAGAGCAATGGGCTTGAGCTGGCTTCAACCCATGTATTCCTTCCTGGTGACTGGGAATGCCCAGGGTCATGATGGTGAGCGTATTGTCATAGAATCATAGAATTGTCTAGGTTGGAGGGAACCTTTCAGATCACCCAGTCCAACCATCGACCTAACACTGACCAAATCATCATTAAACCATATCATTAAGCACTATGTCTATCCATCTTTTAAATACCTCCAGGGATGAAGACTGATACTGGGAATCACATTGGTATTGTTTTTAAACTGCTTTTTACAATTGCTATATATATATTGCTAAGTGTAACTCACATTGGTGTTGTGATTTCAATGTATTTTGTTACATTCTGCTAAATCAGAGATCTTATGTAACATTAACTATCTTTAAATAAGTAAATTTGATATTAAACACCGCACCCTCCACATGTGGAATATCTAAAAGAACCTGGTGAGAGAGTACTGGACTCTGACAGGCCAGTCTTGTCTTCTCCCAGTACTGAGTTGCCCTGGGGATGCTGCTAACCTCTGAGAAAGCGATAAGAAACCATGTTAGCTTGCCAAAGGTGCAGTAACTTTGCTGTGAATGCAGTCCTGCGCCCTCTGTCTCAATAACCCTTGTGCATGGACCAAGTAAGAGAAATCATCCTAATGTTCTTTCTAATGCATAGGATATGAATTTTGAAGTGGTGGGGGTTTTTTGCCACTGTAATCTTAGTGGTATTATTTTTAATAATAATAACAATATTAATAATAGTAACAATAATAATATATTGTTGTTGTTATTATTCTTATTAGTATTATTAAGTGCTTCTCTTTTCAAATTGATGACATTTAATGTGTAGGCTCTTGGGAAATCCTGGGACAGTGGATTTGGAGATGCCTACTTCCAAAATTTTCTTGGTTGCTTTGAAAATTCCCTCCCATGAGTGCACTAGAAGTAAGCCTTCTGTTAAAAAGTTTGCTGGAATACAATCAAACCCTTACTCTCGAGTATTTTTCCACATCCAGAGGTCAATGTCTCTTTTAAATTGATGGCAGAGCTGGAGTGCTGCATAAGCTTGTCTGAGTACGGCTCATTGCATGCTCTTCGTTGCACTGTTCCCATAGGTGAAGAGACAGTTTTGCATGTCTGGTCCTACACATTTCAGAATAAGGAAGATTCAAACATGTTTCTTTCTTCAAAGGCTGTGGAAGAAGCCTATAAAGCTTTCAGAATATATGGTATTTAATTTTTTATTCTTAGCACGGACTGCAATAAACATCATGCACCAAAGTGTTATGAGTTTTTCAGTCCCCATGGTGAGGCGTGTGACTCCCATAACCTCATAGAGTTAATCATCATTAAAAGGATCTGCCAGTGGAAGGCATAGGGACTGTTTTCCTCTGGCTGTGGCTCCTGTATAACCAATTCCCTTTTCAGTGGGGATAAATTAGAGAGCGAAGACTATTTGGAATACTATTTGGAATACAGTATTCCAAATTAGACCTCTGGCCCAAATTATGACTCCCAGTTACACGATATCTTTGCAATATCAATAAAGTCAGTGGTCTCTCCACCTCCATTTTTTCTCTTTAGTTTAAGATGTAAAAATTGGGGTAGAAATTGTTGAATTTAATCAGGTTTTCGTATGCATAAATCTAAGGGTAGATTTTTTTTCCTTACATTTTTAAAAAGTGAGTTATCTTCAGAAATAGCAGTCCAGTAGCCCCAGTTGAACCAGCATGGTTTGACAAATTACAAATGCCATGAAAGCAAGGCATAATCCACTAGGGAACTCCAGTCTCCTCCCTGCCATAAGGGTATTTATAGCTAGAAATAAAAAATGCATACACAAAAAGAAGATATAAATGGCAAATGATAAACAAGTGCTCAAGAAGTGGAAGTCAGTAGAAATTTTTAGATGTCCTCGATTTTTTTTCCATTTTTTAAAAGAACGCTCTGTCCACTTCATGACTTGACCAAGGTAAGACAAAATAAAGAATGAGGCAAGTGCTCTTATCGCACTTGTCAAAAAACAGGAAAGGAATGTGTGTGAACATTTAGGGAGTTTCGCTATTAAGAATTAATATCTTTTTTGTTGAAATAAGTCAGTCGTGGGGGGGTGTGGAAATTTATGGCCTACAGATATCTGCCTGGGAGGGACACAAGTGGGAAATGGGCTGTAAGTCAATTAACTGCTGGTACAGAAAACACTGTAAAACATTGAATTTGGTGACATCTGTGCTCTCACTCTGGTTTTATTAACAAGGATACATAGACACCACCTGTGTTGTTTGCAGTGTCTAGTGGCAATAGGAAACAGGGATCCATCTGTCTTGCAATATCCGACAAGTTTTAGACACGCTGGGAAGGCTCAGAGGTACCTGGGAAAATTACTATACTTAGTGTAAAACCTTTAGCCTTACAAAGATTTAAATATTTAACAGCTAAGCACTTGATTCAGAGGTCAGTCCTTTACTGTAAGATAGGTAGTGCGGGAGGAAAGAGAAGCTCAATGGTCAGGTTGCCTCCTTCTGTCTTCCTCAGCTAATGACATGGAAATGGGAAGCAGAAGGAAGGGAAGGAGGGACATTTGTTATGTCGGCAGTACAGGCAAAGGGAAGGGCAGCAGCAGAAGGATGCAGCCTTGAAAGGGCACTGATACCCCCTGCGCCAGGTGTGTCAAATATTGGGGTAAGCTGAGCTTGTACCCAGTGAGCGCAGCTCTACGCAGGGCACAGGGTCAGCATGACAGTGGATGTTTTTACACCATGCTTGGAAATGGATAGAGTCTGTTACATGTTTTAAGGGCGTGTTGCAGAAATCAGCGCAATTCCTTGGTGCTGTACAGCACTGAGCTGAGCACTACATGGCGGGTAGTGCTGTGCAACGTAGGATACAGCCTGCTACTGGGACTAGGATGGGTAGGGACTGACCTGCTGCCTCTGGAGGAACTCAGGCTCTGGGGACGCCTTTGCCAGCCCTAGTCCTAGTATGAGACTTCATTTCTCCACTAGCTTCTGCCTCGCACTGCCTCCTGTGATGCTGGATCCTCATGCAGTACCAAAAGATTTGAGGCAGGGGCTAGTGGGAGAGAGATGGTTATGTCCTCTTTGAGTTTTCCTCAGTAAAACTGCGTCTCCTCTGCAAGACAGGGATGGCATTCACCAGCGAATGACTGGTGGTCACTGGGAAGCAGTGAAGGTCTTCTGAGAATTACCGGCATGTGGGAAATCCCACATGCCAGTGCTTTGCAGCAGCAGGTCGTGTGGCTGTTGGCTCACTGCAGAGTTAAGTGATGCTCATGTGGTCTCTGGTTAACAGAAGCAGCCTTTGGGCTATGAGATAATATTCTTATTCACTTATACGAGTGAAGAGCCTTGAGGGAATCAGCCCATCCAAATCAGTGTGAGACTTCAAGAAGAATTCATCTACTTCTGAAGCGTGAGATCTAAGCAAACCTAAAAGCCCTGTTCTTTTTAGCTCACTGCTGTATTTATTTTTTTTTTTTCAGTTGGGTTTGGCTTTTAATGTAAATATTAAATTAACTGACTCTCCCTAATTTCTTGGGTCATGACTGGTAATGGGAAGAAGACTACAGCACAAACATGAACTTTGTAAACTCTCACCATGAGCTCTCCCTCTGCTCTTCACCCTAGGGACAATTCATCTCTGACTTATGAGTACGGTTCTCAGCAGACAGCTAATCTGTTCTATAAACAAATTTCTATTCCCTTGGAAAAAAAAACAACAAATAAATGTACAATCTATGAAATCAATGTTCCAATCCAAAGGAGAAGCAAAGAGCCAACACTTGGCCTCTCAGTTGGTTTTCTTTACTTTTATGGCCTCTTGATGACAACTCTGCAAATCATCAGCTATTTCAATGAAAAGCCATGCACCATACTTTTTTTTCCCATGAAGAAGAATGAAACAATTAAATTTGGTGTTTGGGAATCCAGGAGAGTTACAGCTTATCTAAGGGCTACATTTTTATCTATTCTAGTCAGTGGGAATGTTACAAAGGAGCAAGAGAAATGCATGAGTGGTATTTTTCACAGGACTTAGTCCTACTGTATGAAAGCCAGTAGAATAATTATTTTATCAATGACTACAGCAACCAAAGTTGCTCTGAAGTCCTCCCTAGCTACAAGGACTTGTAAACCCTATTTTGACCTGGGACTTAGAATTCCTCCTCTCATACTGCCACCTGCCCAAGGACTACAAACTGGTATTCAGTGGAGCCCCTTGTAAGTGAGGTACATCAGATAATCCCCATCAAGTCGTCCTCAGCACTCCACCAGCCATTCGACTATCAAGGCTATAGTCACCCCACAGTTTCTAGGAAGGCTCAGAGGTGCTGGCATGTGACGTACATCCTTTCAGAACCATTTCCACCCCCTCACTAACTACAACGCTTTTCAGGATCATAGATATTCCCCTGAACAGTACTGCTAATCCCTCATTTTGGCATAATATGATCATGCTGTTATAATAATGATGTAATATTTGATATAAGATTGAGTCTGCTGTGCTAGATGAGCTGATTTACACAGACAGGGAAATCTATCGATGTTTTAGGCCTACTACTACACTGTGGTCTTGACAGCGAAGCATAATCCCAAACAAGTTTTTATTTAATTCATAGAAAAGGCTATGGAAAAAAGATTTTGTCAGATCTGTAATTCTGTTTCAGCAAAGATCAGCTCAATGTAGAAAGAATACGCCGTGGAAGGCTGTGAATCATCACACACTCATGGTCATCTGTATAGTAACCTAAGGGGTTTAACCCAATTCTTTGATCCACAGGCCCTGCCATGACTCCAACACCCCCACCTGAAAGGCTGCATTAAGATCCTGGTCTTTGTCCCAGGACCACCCTGTAAAACTCAGTGGAAGTGATGGGATGTGATTTGTCCTGTGTCCCTCATGCCCCCTGCACTGAACGGGCTCTTACCAGGCATGCAGTCCACCCCAAGCCCAGCATCGCGTTTCCCACCCAGGAGGGGTGTTACAGTCTGCCTTAGAGCACAGATCCCAGTACAGAGAACTGATTGTAGAACTCTAGGTCTTCCCTAGTAGTGATGGGGTAAGACACGTAATTTGGTTGCGGACAGACTTTGCCCAGAAAACGGCTTAATGATTGTTCAGGTGTCAGTGCCACTCCAGAAAGTTTCAAGCTCTTGCATGTTTCTGAGACATGTATAACATGAAGGGGGTGAACAGATTTCTGCACTGTCCTACCAAGAGTCTGGATGTTTGGTTCACTTCCTAGAATATCCTGAAGAGAAGACACTGTGTCTGCAAATGTGCTGCTCAGGGACATGTGGTGGATCACAGCTTCTGCCCAGCCTGTGTTTAGAGATGACAGAAGTAAATCATAGAGACTCATAGGTATAAGCCCATCTGCGGATTCAGATGCTTGGTTCATTCAGATGGGTCTGAAGACCAAGACAGAGTATGGTCCATTAGAGGAGAAGGTGACTCTGAGCATCTGGAGACACTGTTGTACATTTTGAGCTAGAAGCTGCACAGCCACGTGCAGATAAAAAGTCTCTCCCATGGTGAAAAGTTTTGCTCGGTAGTGAGGAATGCACACTGATAGAAGCTTGCGACAGGTCAGTGATATCCAGACTTACTGTCACCTCTCTCAAATCTTTCCATTACTGGATGAGATCTCTGTAGTTACTTTTCAAAGACTCCGCCTATAAATAAATAAATAATGTTGCAGACACAAAAAAAGGTCATGAGACATTGGATTTTCTATATATGAAAGTTCGAGAGGAGTCAGCAGGAAAGACAGAATGTTTTCGTGTTAATAAAAGGGACATGCTTCAATCGACATAGGGTTTTTCATCGAAGAGGGGACATCAATTCTCGTTTAGATTTGGTTTGAATTATGCTGGCACAGTCTGGCCTTGAGAAAAGCTGACGCATGAAAAATTCCCTTCTCTATTGGCACGAAACAAACCTCTCAGGATTTTTATGCAATGGGAATGGATCTTAATTGCATGTCACTGCATGCTTGTTGTAAGATTAGAAAGATAGATAGACAGGAAGATAGGTAGGTAGGTAGATACACAGATATGTAGATACACAGATACATATATAGACAGTGAAGCTGGCAAATTATCTGCTGGCCTCCATTTTCAGTCAGTTGCATGACTCCTAAGGAGATTTTTTTCATAGGACAGAGAAATTCCTATTTACAGGTATACTTACAACTACACAAGTACAAAATGGTGAATTTACTGAGTAGGTCACCATTCATTTTTGTGCCTGTTTCATGAAACCGACCCTGAGTAGCAGTTTTGAGCAGGAGGGTCATAATTTCTAAAAGATAAGAGAGCTGGCTCCAAAGGGCCCCTCAAATGAAGTCTTGCATCATTAGGAATATTAATAACCAATCCTTTTTAAAGGGAGATTCCTGCTGTCATCCTGAGAAGACAGACATCTATGCTGACCCATCTTACTGAATGTTAGCACTCAGGATTTCCAAATAGCAAAGCAAAGCAAAGCTAAAGTCCTTGGGAAGCTGTTATTATGAGAGCCAGAAAGACTGCTTCTTTAGAAAGAAAGAGAATTAATTTTCCTTTATCACCCTGCTTTATACCTGTCAGATACCTTTGAGGTCTCGGGAATAAAATGTAGCTGTTGAGCTGCTTTTATTTGGCTCTTGCAGAGCATCCTACGCCTCAGCAGCAAACAGGGAAATCTCTGTGGGTCTAACATTTTCCTCCTCTGGAGAAGGGCTTTTTCTGCTCCATTTGATGATTCAGCACCGGTACTTTTTTTGTTTTTTCAAATCCAAATTCAGTTACTACTTAGCCAAAACCCAGTGATCAGAGTAATAGCTAACTGGTCCAGTAATTCTCCTCCGACTCTTTTACTAACTGTTTCTCTCTTTTAAAAGCATTCATGTTCTACTTAGGCTTTTTATGAGTTATGCCACTTTTTCAGGACCCCGATTTGCAATTAGTCTAAAGGATATTTCCTTTTAAGGTATTGAAACTATTTCTGAAATGGCTGCTGCTAAATCACGTGAAGCAACACACAGCACAGCTTTCTTCAGTTGCAGGGAGTACCGGACAGGGTACCTTAAGAGGTCATTTTCCTCTTCACTTTAGCTGCCCGTGTTTTCTTTCAAAGTCTTTAAAAAGGGTCTGCTGCTACATCCTCTCATTATACAACTGTCATTTGCTTTTTTCCTAAATATGTACTGCAGCCCAATGTGGAGACAAAAAAGCCCTGATGGGTAATCAAAAAGCATCTGCTAAGGGGCATTTCGGTCCTACACTGATATCCGTAATACATCATGGTAGCACCCACATAGAAAGCAAGATGCCATCTGTATATATCTATCTATCTTACCTAGTTTGCAAACTACTCTGTATTCCAAGTGTTTTAAAGCAGAACAATGTGCTCTGAGTTTCACTTACTGGCTTTTTCATTCTGATAGCATACACATGATATTCCTGTCCTTATGGTGCGTGGACTTAGCAAAGGCTTTCTCATTATAATTCCTTTCAGAAGCAGAATACATCAACTAAGCTGTAACAGCACCATTTATTCTATTGCCTAAAATCAATTCTCCATCAGTACAAGCAATAGGTAAACCTTCCATAAAATTGGGATTTACCAAGAAATTCTTTATGCAGAGATTGACAACAGCTGCATCACTGCACATTGATCATGGTCTTGGTTGTCTAGTAGAACAAATCTGTTCTTTTTTCCTTTCTGTTTTCTTCTTAAAATAAAGTTGTTTCTATTGCTTTTGCTGGACCCTGTGAGAATTAGAGAAAAGTGCAGTTCCTACCTCTATTGATTTTCCGAAGTTTTAGGGGCAATGATTGAACACTTCTGTGACACTCTCTTGTATAAACAAAATCCTGAGAAAACAGTCAATGCCGTCCCTAACAGTGAAGGAAGCCACACACGTGACTTTGCAGGATTACTCCTTCCAGGCCACAAGCTCAGGCTTGCCTGGCAGCATTGCTATGCAGTGGGATCTGGTGCTCTATGCTGGAAAACCATGCAAAGATTCCCACGTCTGACTGTGCCCTGTTGCAGCTAACACGGCCTCTCACAGGTTTCGGGCACGCTTTGGCAGGCACCGTGCCCAGCCGCAGGCAGCTGCCCTCTTTGCTGGCACAGGCAGATCGCCAGCACTGCTGCAGCTTTGAAGACGGCCCAACGGTGAGCAGGGGTTCGGATGAGGTGCCCTCCAGGAGTCCCTCCCAACCCCTGTTTTTCTGCAGTTGTAGGAGCTGGGTCTTTTCATACTCGCCAGCCTCAATGCCTGACAAACTGAATTGCTAGTATGGACATATGTCCTGGTTTGAGCAACATAGGATTAATTTATCTTTCAGTAATTTTACTTTTCAGTATGATTTCTTCTAATGCCAGGGGAAACTGCATTTTTAGAAGACTCTAGTGTCTGAATTTGTGAAAATATTTACTTTATAGCCAGCTATGGTATGCAGGTTTCAAGGTCTCGGTGTTTTTGAGCCTTGCCAGGTGCAGGGATGAGGAGGATTGAGACCCAGGCACTTGACCCAAGCTGGCCAACAGGATTATTTCATACCATGAATGTCACATTCAACATAAATTAGAAACTTTGCTGAGAAGTGCTCTTTCTCCCGTGATGGCTGTGATCCTGAGAACTTCTTGCCCCGGTGCAGTACCCCTGAGCCCTTCCCTTCCTCCTGAAGCCGTAACACTCGCAGGGTCCGACATTTGCTGTCCACTGCTGGGAGTGCACAGCTTCCTGCTGATAGAATTGGCTGAGTATAATCCTTGTATAGTTTATATTGGTATCGGGATCAATTTTGGTTCTTTAGTATTATTAATGGTAACTATTTAGTATTATTCTATTAAATCTGTTTATATTTCAACCCTCAGGTTTCCTTGTTTTTTCCTGATTCCCCTTCCTGGGTGGGGAGGGTTCGTTGGGTGATAGAATAATTGTCTAAATTACAATAAATTGTCGTGGGTTCTTCAAACCATAACAACATACCCCCTATAGGGCCTATGCAGTAGACTAGAAACTGGGTGGGGCTTTTTTCCCAACAATTGGCCATTTTCAGGATATTCCCCTTGAATTTGTGGAGGCCATTCCTCCTGACAGCAAGCATCCTTCTGGTTTCAGACCTGGAAAGGTCCAGGCAAGCACCTCACAACCTGCGCAGCAGCCTGTGCATTGCCAAGCGAGCCTTAGCAATAGTGAAACAGACTATTAAAATTTTTGTAATGCCTGAGTATATATAATAGCCTTTGGCAGGCTGTCAAGACACACAGGCTGTTACAATCAGTAAAGTTCCATACTGAAACCTCACAACCTGGGGAAAATGAGTCGTGAAAGAGTTGCTCAGGGTTCCTCTCAGTACTTGTACTAATAAAGCTTGTACTGCGGTCTAACTTACCTCACAAAGAATTTCAAAGTATTTTAGCAATTCAACACTTTGTGGATTTACCCTGCTCTCCCAGCTGTGGGAATGCACTTTCTTCCTGACAGAAGGTCCTAACACTCTCTTTCTTTTTCTTTGGGAAAGAAAACAAATGCCTTCAAGCTTCATGCATCTGGTAGAGATGTAATCTTTTGTTCTCTGAAAAGCGTATTTTTATATTTTCTCCTCAAAATGCCAGTGGTTGTAGATTTTAAACAATCTAAGTGCTTTTCACTGTAAACTGTGCTAATCCAGGTTCCCAGACTGCTTTTCTGTGGTTGTATAGTTACATGTCTCCTGCCTTATTTTCCCACACTGTAGTGAAGTGGGAAAATAGGTTTCCGTTCAAAATGCCCATAATGTGAAAAAAGGGTCCCCATTAAGAGCATGTTTTCACTCAGACAGTCCCAAAGGTAACTGGGAGGGAAACAAATTTCTACGTATCTGATATTGTATTCCTTGGTTTTCTTTAAAAAATATTTGGCTGTGTAAATTCATGACAGTTTCTTCACCAGGTTTATGTTTCTAATACAAGGTATATAGCACTAACCAAAGGACCATTGCAAAGATGAAAAAAATTCATCACTTTAATGTTTTTCATCTTCCTAACAAATACGGAATTCTACACCTGCTTTTTCCATTAAGAGACGGCCAACAGAGAATAGCCAATATTATCTAAAATTGTACACTATGAGAGTTTTACTCCAGAACTCTGTCCCTAAGTGTCTTAACAAAACCAAACCGATACGCTTTGCCCTTAAAGTCCCAAGATTTTTTCTCCTTCTGATTTTCTTGTGTTTTGGGCTCATAGCAAGAGCTTTTTTAACTCAAGTTCATCAGCTGCCAGAGCTGCACTTATATGCCTGTGGGTCAACAATGCAGTCTAAAAGTAGGACATTTCTGCAGCACTTCAAGCTGGTCCGTCTTGCACTCAAACAGAAATGGTACTTGAATCCACAGACAGACTATGACCGTATCATGTCTGGATAAATTCTAAACTCTCTCTCCAAGTAACTTTTTCAGATCCAGAGCTCCAGAAAAATGCTCACTGGGCAGAGAATTAAAAGGGTTTGGGCTACAAGATGATGGAGTGTTCAGGTCTACCTGAGCACTAAACTGTAAACACTGATGCAACAGATCGACAGGATCTTCTTTATGTCCGATCATCTCAATTTCTTATGCAAACAGATTTTCTTCTTCTTCATTTTCTAAAGGAAAAGGGAGGGAGTGAGAAAGGGTGATGTACATTTCCCCAAGGAACCATCAGGCCACAGCCGGGTTGAGTACCCTCACCTGGGAGCTGGGAGACATTCTCACATCACACAGGACAGTCATTACCACCTGTAGCCAATTCTGTACTTTTGCCTTTTTAGCCTGTAAACCGTTTGTTTGCCAACAGTCTCAGTCAACAAGTTTTACTCAAAATTTTCAGAAAAATTCTCATTTCCTTGGCAAAAGTTATCCTCTCTCAAACCTGGAATTATTTAGACATCCCACCTGTTAAGTAAGCAAGTCTGCTTAAGACTTTTTTCCCCTGGAGAAGACAAACATTTTCAAATTTCATATACATTTCTTTTGACCATCATAAAAAACTTCTTCTTGTGGGGTGCAGAAGTACTGACATATTAAGGACATCGTTTGGCAACTCTGGATGACAGTTTTCACTTTTTGCAAGACATCTCTGCATGCAGCACATAGCATCCTTTCCTACAGTTTATGAGTTATCATGACTCTGTTTTTTATTCATGGCCTCTGAAATCAAGCTGTGGATGCTGTCATGTCTGGCTGCTGCCTTCCTGATCCCCTTGGCTATTGGTGCACCTATGGACAGAAGTTTCTGCAAAGGTTTCCAGATGTTGAGCAGCAGCAGAATTAAAGGTCTTAGTGGTGTTTTTCCTTCTCTGATTTTTGCTTGTGCATGAGTGTGTGCTGTGTGAGTGTACATATGTATACACATGAAACACGAACACAGTAAAGCTCAATGGACTCGGGTGTTGCCAGAACTGCAGTGATTATCTTACTATGTATAAGTAGATCTCAAATAATAAAACATATAGAATAGAGTATTATAAACTTTCCATCTGGAAGGAAAACTTTTACTACCCCTCACATTGTTTATCACCCAGTCCTCAACAGAAATGGGAATGTAAAAACATTTGAAAAAAATGTACCATCAGCATTTACATCTTTACAGAAATGAATGTAATAGTCTTCTTTTCCCTTCTATTGAAGCACCCATGCACATTTCATGCATTGTGCCTCTTACCTTCCTTCCAGTGTTCCTCCTCTTATTTAAGACTTTTTTAATAAACAGAGTATAATGAATAAATGACAGAATAAATGCTACCTGTATCAGCTGAAGTTTCTGTAATTTTTCAAGTAGCATCAAAATGCTTGACAGTTTCAAAACATGATTGCAAAGTGGTTTTTCTTGCAAAGTCTGTTATGAGGAAATTTGTCTATCCTGGATGATTTACAGAAGATCACTGGCTTTCATCATTACACAGAAAATTCTATAAGCAAGACACAGACCCTAGTTATTAAAAGGCATATGGCTGAAACAGAAAAACGGGCATGCTCATGTACCATTATAAAATAATTTATATCTACTTCATGTCTGTAATTGCCACTCTGTCCATGGGCTTTTTACATGAAAAAAAAGGTTAAATTCTGATGTTTTTATGTTTTTATTTTGTTGCAATTAAATGCAACCTTAACTTTATAGATGACATCATACCTCCTACTGTATGCAACACAAAAAAGAACTATTTTGCAACATGACAATGAAATGAACATTCTTCCAACAACAATTTTACACCAATGTACAACTGAAAGTTTTCTCCTCTTCCTTTCAAACCACAAATTTCCTTTCTTACAACTTCTAAGAGCAAACATGAAAACACACTTTCTGGAAATGAGCCTCACGTTCTGTTCATCTGTTCTGAGATTGGATTTTCACTGTCATCATGGGAGCTTGAATCTTTCTTTAAGAAAGGATAATTGAGGTGCTTAAAGTCACAGGTGTCCTGAACCTCTGGCAAAGGAAAACAACCATTGATGTCAACAGCACACTCCATGTCAAAATGTTAGTGGTGAAGTGGTGGCAGCTGGCAGTCCTGCAGCTGCTCCCTAATCACGCCTACTAGTTACCTGGGGGGATCGCTTTGTGCTTTGGGATTACACCACAAAGCTCCCGTGAGCATCCTAATATGCCATGCAATGGCTGTGACATCTGTTTTTACATTTCCAGTTAGCAGAAGACACGCTAGAAAAGATCCCTGTTTGGCTTCCATTGCAGATGCAAGACACTTCCCCAGCAGTCCTGTAAGAGAATTCAAGGCCTTGTCAGACAAAGAAAAATGATAATTTAGATCAGTGATTGATGAGATCTCTTTACATTGACAAAAGCATTCGAGTCCCCTCTGTCTCATAAGCTCACGGCTGTCTGCTTTCAGTTGTTTATTCCTAAACACAGAATTTTAATTTCTATCAGAGTTCTTTCACAAACACGTCATCTCTTACTTCTGCAAAGCCCTTTCTGCGCTGAAAATTCCTTCATGTTAGGCACACTGCTTTATCGTTAAAAGATTCCTCTCTGCCTTTTCCTGCAGCCAACATCCATCCACATCTTTTATTAGGGCTGCATGCAGATTTCGGTGTTTGCTACATGTGCCTTCATAGTTTACACAGCATCACAATTTTCTACCTATGTTTTTCACATATTTGAGGGCCTCAATCTAAAATATATTACCAGAGCTGAGTTGTGAATGGTACAAACTAATTTCTGTCAGACTTTAAATGCTCAGACATGTATTATTCCTACATAAAACCTTCATGCAGCTACCCCAGTAACAAAAATATAGAGTATTTATAGAGATAAAATAGAGAGCCATAGAGTAGATGTCTTCAAGTGATGATGTAGGACTGTGGACACTTTATTATGTTACAGCTTGCATGAATTCCTCATCACCTTCCAATTTTTATTTTTATTTTCATAAACAGCTCTTTAGTTTAGAAATGTGTTGCAGTCTATGTCACAAAGCATTCATTCTTCACCCTGTATTGATGGGTTATCAGTCTTCTGGGTTATGCTCATTAAAAATCATGAGGCTTTTGCAGACTCTTACACTGTATCTAATAGGGAAATGCCATGCACTAGATATTTTGGGGCCAAGCAGATGGAGTGTATAGTGTAACTGTCAGCTGCAGTAATAACAAATGAACTTTCCAAATACACATCGGTGTGTGAGGTGGGGAACATTATGGTTCATACGGGTGGTGGCCCAGAGCTACATAATTCCGGGGCAGGGGCACCCCCTGTACAACTGTTACAGTCTCTCTTGTAGGCAATGATTAACTCTGTAAAGTGAAGGCCTGGGAGACAGAGGTGAGAGTTAGCCTTTGCTAGTTACACAGGCAACAAGCTCCTAAAGACGAATGGCATTCATTAGCATTGCTTAAGATACTGTCTGCAGAGCATTATATTAGCTCAGGAAAACCAAGCTGGGCCTCTTTTCTCAATGTCTGTTAAAATCACTGTCAAAGGTTTACCTCACCTTATCTGTTCAACCCACTGTCAAGGAGCCTCCAGAAAAGCTCATTCAGACCTGAAGAGATCTTGAACGAGGAATACCAGCGAGTCATTTACTTGTAGTTTGTTCTAGTCCTCAACGCAGCTGCCTGTGCCTTGCAGGACACGTCAGCAGGTTGTATCAGTCCATCCAGGCTCCGTCATCATGGTGTTGGCTCTGCAGAGGGTTTTCTGCACCATTAAGAACAGCTTTCCTTTAGCAAGATACGAAGATGCTGTGGGTCTCCCAGGCACGTCACTGCCTGTTTTCCCCTTTAGACCTGAGGCCGAAGTGTCCTTAGGTAAAAGGTCTGTCACTGGTAGGATGTTCCTCAAGACACCCTGTCCACTTCCTGGGGTCAATATCAATGAAAACAAACAGACTTCCTTTTCAGACAAAGTTGTGGTTTTCCACAGAAAGCTGAAACTTAGGGTGAAAGTATTTAGAAACATATTTTTCCACCAGAAGGAGTCTGAAAACTCGCACCCCAATTTCCTCCAGTTCTCCTGCAGTCGCCGGTGGGAGTGGGCGTCCCGAGGGGTGGTAGCGGTGCTGGGGGAGGCCTGTGTGTCCTTTGCCATTGGTGGGTCTCGGACTCAACCTTTCCATGGGTGCTGACCCTGCTAAAGTACTGGCACCCAGCCGAGGTGGTTGAGCCACGCTGGTTGAGGGCCATGTAATGCTGGGAGAGCAGAGACAAGTGGGACTGAAAAAGCAACACACTGAGCTGTGTCAGTATTTGGTCATCCTGAAGAGGAAGACTGTGTTTGCCTCAGTGTTTAAAAAAAATATCAGGCCCTGGCTTCCCTCAGAAGCTGTCACCATTGCCGCGAGGAGGCCCGGATCGCCATTACACTGGCACCACACTGTGGACACTTCCTATCACTGCAAGAGCGCTTGAGCTTTTGAGACATATTTTATCTTCAGGGGTAAAACATGCTTAAAAAACATATTTATCCTGTGGGATAAAGTAATCTAGGGGTTCAGAAATGTCAGCTTGAAGCTCCCACCTGACATGCCTGTGTCAGGCAGTGGGTAAGCGACATTTTAGGCGCCAGGCCTGGGAGGAAGCAGGAGGCTGGTGGCACCCTGTCAGCGCCCACTGTCCCCTCAGTCAGCCGAGAAGGAGGGGGACTCTGAAGGGGGAGAGTCAATTCCGCGAAAAATTAAGCGCTTCCTTCTCTCCCCGGTGGAGGAGCTTGGGCCAGCACCTTCCCAGGAGCGGGGCCTTGCACTACAACCCTGGGCCTCCGTGGTGGCAGCGGCAGCCATCCCACACCAAGCTGGGCTGGGGTGCTGGTGTCCCGTGTTACCTCTTCTCACCTCTCTTCAATAGTTCACCATTGGTAGCCACCACTGGTGAAAGCGCCTTCGCTTCGTACCAGTTAACACCTGCGCCAACATGCGTTCACCTCTTCATCGTGACTGTGGCGGAACAGAGGGACTTCTGGAAGTGTACCTGCAAAGGTCTTCCTCACCTTTTCCAGTATAAATACAGGTTTTAGGGCAGGACAGTAAACAACTAAATTAAGCAGGATATATTTTTCTGTAGTGTAGCTTCACCAAGTTTGAAATGCTAAAATGTGTTAAGAAGTTGTCTCTTGAAACTGAAAGTTGCTGTCGCAGACCACACACCTGTTTTTGACTCGCCAAATATTTGCCATCGAGACCTATTTGGGACCTACGTGGAGTGCTAGCTATTTTGCAGGTTTGAATATTTTGCTTTCCTGGCTCAGTATACACAATTGCTTTCTAGCAACAAAATGGAGGTAGGTGCTGGTAGGCCTTGGTTATTTAATCCTTTACTTATTTTGCATGGTACACTGTGGGAAGGGAGGTCTGAGCATCCATTAGCAGCTGGTTTTTGATTTGGCTTCCTCCGGGGCTAGTGAGGCTGTGTAAGCTGCAGCCGGGCTCTGCTGGCCTCGGTCTCTCCATCAGGGCCCATGGAGCCGGGTGTCAGCCGGGTCCTTCAGCATCTGCACCTGAACCTGCAGCAACCTGAACACCTTGGTCTGATTTTCACGTGTGTTGACTCACCACAAAATTCAGGATCTCTAAACACTTGTGCATTTATTTGGGAGTATAAATATGCATTCAGACATCGGACTAACAAGGTTGTGTTGTTAGCTTGTATTGGTAGTTAAAGAACATTAATAATGCTGATTTTTGTAGACTTTTTTGGTAAGACATTGTTCTTTATTTTCCAGTCTAAATTGCCACAATATGCCATTTTTGACCACAGCATGGTATAGGTAAGATGAAAGAAAAATAGGAGAGAGGAAGCAGATGACAGCAAATCCCATCAAGGTCTAAACACTTCACCAACCTGTGTTTAGAGACGATGGGTGCCTGTTCTTTCCCCCTCTCCTCAGGAAAGCATTCCCAAGGCAGTGGAGGACCAATGGGCACCTCCCTGCTGTCTCCGTGGGGCTGGCAGATGAGAGCTGGCTCAGCAGCTGCTGCAGGAGAAGAGGAAAGGACCCTCTCAAACCCAGACCCAGAAGTTTTCAGGAGTACTATTTGAAAGGCCTGAGGGCAGCTGGCTTTCCAAGAAAAGGTCTTCCCAACACAGAGAGCTGCTCACCATCCCTAGCATTTTCAAAATGATCCCTAATTCTTTTGCCAAATGGCACATGCTCACTCCCATATTCAGA